>NW_028277175.1:11587500-11887500 GCF_051122295.1 Plectrocnemia conspersa | reverse complement strand
TCTTCATCAGACCGTAAAATTGCCACCTTCGACCGTCGGCGGGGTGTCGGGCGAGTCGATAAGGGCAAGATCCCATATCATTGCCTTCACAATGAACAGCAAATGAGCCTTGAAGCGAGGGCTCTGGTTTCTATTCCAATCACTTTAAAAAGCTTCATAGGCAACGCGTAAACTAAACAATGGATAATCGCTTTAATCAGATGTAGTTTTTGCTCAATTTGAACCGAAAACTATATATATAAATATTTAATAGAAATGAGTTTTTTACTGCGTTTTTAAATATAATTTATATGTCTTAGTCATTTTTCATTTTTAAATAAATAAATTGTACAGTATATTTTTTACTAACCCCACTATATTAAATATTATAAATATATGTTTTGGCTCTATATATTGTACTTCAGAAAGTAATAGTAAAATATAACACATTCACGTACGGTCTATAAACTATAACTGTCACTCTCGCTCCAGTTAAACTCAATTCATAAACATTAAATCTAAACGACACTACAAATGCTAACATGTATCTTGCATAATTAGATTAGACCGCTTAAGAAATATATCAATAAAAAAATCCAAATAAGCAATGATTTACTGAATCATTATTAAATACTTTTTTTCTAAAAACTCAAATCACCGTTAAACCAAATATGTCGTCCGTAAAAACGGTTATTTTAGTTTTACCATGCTTTTGCGACGCCATAACACCCCCAAGGACGCTTCGCTAGGGGATGAATCTAAAACTCTGGGGGTAATTGATGTCGGTGTTGGGCCGGAGGCATTATTTATGAAGCGGCCGAGGACTGGAGGGATGCTGCATTATGCACGCGTTACCCGTCGTCCGTGGAAACGCTCCAGAAAATTCGCACATGTGCTCTCCATCCGACTACATGTCAGAGAAAGTGAGAAAAACAAGATCGTCGCTTTTGGATTTTTCTCCATTGCATGGAGGAGACACCTCTTGTTATAAATTATCTGTTCAAGAGGTAATAAAATCGCGAAGAGAGCACGCCTATCAATAATGCTATTATGCGATTTTTTTATTTTTATTATGGTTTCAACCTATAAAAGTCACACGTTTTCTTTATGGACACCTGTGATATTACATGAACTATTATTATAAAATTCAATAATAATAAGAATATTAAAGAGATTATTAATGAACTGGAGAATATCAATGAAGCATATGATAACATAACAAACAAACACTTTTGCCACAAAATTATGATTAATGCTGATTTATTTTATACTTAAGTTTTTATAAAACTGTTTCTTTTATGCAACAGCTATGATAATCAAATACTCTATTTAATCAAGTATAATAAATTCTGATACATTTTACATATTAAACTTATTTAAAGCTCCTAATTAAAATAAGTTTAATCTATTTTTTACAGCCATAGCTATTGAAATTGTTTATTTATCGAATAACATGAAAATACACAAAAATTTAATAGTCAGACTTTTGTAAAATGTATGCTTTAATAACCTTTAAAATTAAAATAATTATTTATTAATTTACATATACAAAATATTATTAATTTGCATCTTAATGCTAATTAGAACCATTCTCCAAAAATCATTAAAGTATGATCGATTGTTAAAATTGAGACATATTTATATACAAATCAAGCTTGTTGCTCTTGAGATAACAGTTACGTTTTTCACTAATGCCTTTTTAGGAATTGGAAAAGCGGCTTTTTTGAGGTTTATATTTTCTAATTCACTTAACAGATTAAATTCGACTGATTTATTCGGTGATTAAATGTGGCGGGTCCCTTTATCGCGAGGGTCCACCTCCTCCAAATAAAGAATCGCCACCCGATCTCACTCCATTCCACCCCCATTTACAATTTTCTGTTTCTCTCTCTCTCTCTTCAAAGAAAGATTAAATTCATATTTATGTATTTAATCTTTCATTTAATACATAAATATATATATTTGTTAAATTACTTTTTGACAAATGTATATTGGTATTCAATTGCTGAATTTCATAATCTGCATTTTTACCACAAAATGCACATAGTTTATTAGTTAGAAGCTTAGTTCTTAATCAACCGCAAATTAATAAATATATATTAGGTTTTATACAAATTATTACTTTAAATACAAATTTTAATATTTTATTTAAAATCCAATTTAATAAAATGTATGTAAATATAAACCATATTTGATTATTATATTTTTTAAAAACAATGTTAAATTATTTCTAATTTGATGCACAGAAAATTTTAAGTATTTATTCTAGATACTAATCTTAATTTATAATACTAATATTTAAATTAATTTAAAATTTGGATATATAAAATTAGGTTTAAATATATAATATATTAAAGGATAAGAATATATTAAATTTAGTATAAAATCAGATATATTTTATTTAACTTTAAAATTATTTAAAATTAGTTTAGACCATTGCGACCTAATGCATTTCAATAGTTAAAACAAATATATTTTTTTATAAGATATTTAAATTAAGCAAATGACCCCAGTGGAACCCCGAAGCCATAGGTTACGATCTGTCTAGCTGTCTCAAGAATAATCGAGATTAATCATCTAAGTAACCAAGGTTCGACAATTTCATGCAATTTAAACATTAATACGCTTTTCGTTTTTTCGTAAGACGAATATTTTTATTTTTTTAAAATTAGTTTTATCGTTGAAAACGAGTCTTACTGCGAATAGAAATTTGATTTTAAAGTTCCATATATTGCACACAGTCGAAAGTTTAAAGTCAAATTTCAAAGGGTATCCACCCCTCGTCCTCATACTTTCTACCCTAACGGGATAAATTCCGTTAAAAACTATTCGTTCAAGTTTGTCGGCATTTATATGAGTGTTTTAGCTGCTCTTTAGTCGTATACACGAATAATATATTCATTATTTATTTGCCATGCTTGAATATATACCATACTTTTTACCATCTCTATTTTATAAACAACATTTACCTCAAACGGAATATGTATGTGTCGAATAAGTCGAATGAAAACTACCGGGGGCTCTTGCAAGGTTTAATTGCTTTATAAATAACAGTGCTCGTTTGCACGACATAGGTCCAGAAATAAAGACGGCCCTTTCCCTTTTGTTGCCCAATGCGGCAATTGAAGTCGGCGCAAAATTTACATCGACCGCCGCAAAGGGCCGCATGTTGCGTCCGACACCCCGACCGACAGATAAAATTGTTGACCGACACTAATGGCTTTATAGCTTGCTTTGCCTACGCGTTATAGCTTCCCTGAATAATTCAATAATTTTCGCCGGCTGCTTAGGTATGACTAGACCGCTATAAACTATGAACAACCGTACTTAACTGTGGACGCTGTAATTGCTGTACGATAGACATTTGCTAGGGTTTTTGATTGAAAATTACCAAAAAGTATGGTGATGTTACGCAATTAAAAATTCCAGCAATATTGAAAAAACAAATATATTTTTACTATCTTATATCTAATAATTTATTAAAAGTCAAATAATGTGGCGGAAGCGTTATGGTTTAAGGTTGCATGGCAGCAGCAGGAGTGGGAAATCTGTATACTTGCGAAAGTAGTATAAATAGTGACATATTAATCTTAATGTTGAAATCCATTTTAATTAATTCCTACTGGGAAATATTTCCAAGCACAGAACACGCTACCAGGAAGAAAACGCTCCGTGTTCATATATCACTGAGGGATCATATTCTTGAAACTCACGTTAAATCTGTGATCAAAAGTGATTATTTATCAATAAAGATGAACTAGACAATAGTAGGATCACACAAAAGCTCTACGTTACGACTCTCATTACTACTAGAACTAAAGGGTTTCTCTGTAAATAACACGCAAGGTTTCTCCAATGCATTGAATGAATATTTCTTGCTTAGGAAACGGTCACGGGAAACAATATTTCACCGGAAGACAAAAATCATTGCGAGGCCACAACATTCCCGTTGCATAATTCGACCTCGTAAATGTCCACCAAGCAAATGTCACTTTCTAAAGGCGTTTATAAACATATTCGCGCTTATTAGAAACCAAACTTCCCTAAGTAGCAGGGGTTGCTTGCGCCAAAGTGTTTGCCGCTTTTAGAATGACCCATACAATCACCAGACTTAAATCCTGTAGAGCAGGGGTGAGCAACCTTTTTAATCAACGGGCCAATTTAAATTTAATTTTTTTTTTTGCGGGCCGCACATAAAGTAACATTTATTATTAACTTACAAAACTTTATTTATAATTAATATTAGAATAAAAAAATATAAAATTTAAAAAAAGTAATCATTTGCTTTGCATTTTTCGTCAAAAGCGGAAATTTCTCAGGGCTCACATACGATTTATAAAATTTTTCGATGTTTACTGAGAAAAATACACTTTTTAAATCAGTATTATTCTTCATGTCATTCACTTCCATTTGAAAGTCTTCGGGAATTGTATTCACATCGATATTAAATGGCGAGGAAAACATTTTCATGGAAACCGCTGTTTTCTCAATGTCTATATATTGTGCGTATTTTTGAGAAGTAGTAACTTTTTCTAAATGTGGAAAGTGAGACACATTATTCTGCAAAAGATTCTGTTTCCACAATTTTAATTTGCGCTCAAAGCCCTGAATTTTATCATACAAATTGTGAATAAACTGTCCTTTGTCTTGAAGTTCCACATTAAAATCATTGAGATGCTGAGTCATGTTGATAAAAAACCCAAAATCGCACATCCATTCTTTATTACCAAAATGAGGAAAGGCATATCCCTTCATATCCAAGAACAATTGTAATTCGCTTTTTAAGTTGTATACTATTTTTAGCATTGCACCTCTACTAAGTACTTCGTACGTACTTCGGTATTAAAAACCACGTCGCCATATTCAGTTTCTGAATCTTTCAGGAATTCTTTAAATTCACGTGATTTAACGCGCGCTACTTTATAAAATTTATTAGTTTAATTATTGCTACTGTGACATTTGGCAAACTCAATATTTTCGCAGACAAATTTTCCTGGTAAATTATGCAGTGGTTAACAAATGTTTACCTTCTTAATGTCTTAAAATAGCCTTCCCGATACTCCTACCTCCATGCTTGACATTGACACATCTTTTTTAATAAAATTGAAAAATTTTCCAACACAGACTTTAGTTCATCGTACAGATATTTGCCAATTGTAGTCCCTTGCATTGGAATCAGTGAACACAATTTTTCGGTAATATTAAATTTAGTGTCAATAACACGTAAAAATATAGCCAGTTGTGCTGTATCGCTAATATCGCAACTCTCAAGTGCTAAAGAACAGTATTAGAATTTTGCAATTCGGTCCCGAAGCGTTAGTTCGTTCACAAAAAATTGTTTCGGCTTAGTAAGTACTACTATTTTATTATAATTAATTTTATAACAATATATTGCTGGGAGAAAATCGATTAAATAAATTTAATTTTAGAAATGCTTGACGGGCCGCATTAACATGTTTAACGAGCCGCAAGCGGCCCGCGGGCCGCGTGTTGCTCATCCCTGATTTAAAGCATTGATGTGCAAAATTAAAAGGAAATGTTGCATAGCACAATTGCAAATTTAAAATTGATCTGCGAGAAAAATTGCAGATGGAATAAAGAAAGTTGTCAAGTCATTAATTGACAGTATGCCAAAAAGGGTTGTAGCTGTAATTAAAGCTAAGGGTGGAAACTACTTAATGTTAAAAATAAGCTTAAAATAATTTCTTTAAACAACCTTAATGTTCGGTTTTTTATTTATATTTTTACGATTTTTTAAGATATAACACATTTATTGGGGTGCTCCATATTATGGCCAAACCTGTATTTATGTATGTACATATATACATATATGTTTATTTTCTATAAACAATTATATATTAAATATTATATCATGATTCCTAGAAGTAAGGATAATATTATATTGTTTTATTATCAATCGCACTTTTTTTAGTAAGAATCTCAGTTAATTAAATAATTAATATTTTGATATGTTATAATATTAATAAAGAACCTTTCACATTGTGGGTATGTAGTAATATTTTTGTAATTTTATAATAATAACCAAAACTAATAATAAAATATAGAAAATATGAGTCCCTTAATATTAAATAAATACGTAATGAAGACATCCTACATACGTATATAGTATATATGTATGTACATATATAATAGCATTTTTTATAACATACATCAATTTAGCTGCCGAAACATTTCTTTCCTATTATTGGAATTTTCGCTATTTACGATCGTCGAATCGCTTTTTGCGCGAAACTTTCTCTGTTGTCGCAAAACTTATTATTTGGAAACGATTTATAATTTTTTCTCATTTTTCGACGCTACAAACGGCAAAAATACACATTTTTTGCTCCATCCATAGCCAGATTGGCCGTTCCCCTTTGCACCATTCGCCAATCATCCCTTCGTCTCTAGGGATTTGAATCCTTACGATACACCTTCGGCCTGCGTTTGTTCGGTCATCCCTTTCATTACCGACTCTTTTGCGAATCTTGAACCGGACACTGACCCCCAACCGTATCCCAACCCTTTTCAATAAATACATACGATAAATCCCATTATTCAAGATCTATTTCCAATTAACTCGGCTACTACGGCTTAATAAAACAAATCCTAGCGTATATGTGTGTATATCGCATTATTTAGATGTAACAAAGGCGCTAGTTGTCTTAAAATTAAATTTATCATATCGAAATTACAATCTGAACGGTACAGAGTTTATGACTTGGCCGCTTTGACGTCAAAACACAGATAAAATCGTTTTGTGTGTTTATTTCGGCATTTCGGGCAAGAAACGATCAATTCAATTATAAATATATAACCTAGTTAGCGTGAGATCGCTAACTATAAATAACGATTTACTTATATATGTATTATTTCGGGCGCTTTAAAGGTTTAGATTAGTATTTAGATTTGAATAACTCACTTAAAATGTCGATGAATATACCATTTATGACTGTAGATTGAATTTATTATATTTTACACTTAAAATACGTTTTATTTGTATTGATTTAGGTCAAAGATAATGCAATGCATTATACTAAACTATTTATTATGTAATGATATTTTATGACAAATGGTATAAATTCAATTTTCTTTTTCTTATATTATGCTAACGGTTTTTTAACAGAAAAATTAAAATTTCTATCTTTAGTCGTATTCTGAAATCAACTCTTTTTTATGATTCATATTTTTACGGCTACGTGTGACGTGTAATTAATATTTTTTTACTCAAATAAGCTCGATAACTGTTTACAAGATTCAATAATCTTATATTTTTTTGCGTATATAATTTTAGGTATCATTTTAATCTTATTGTACCATACACCCTATTATTTGAATCACTAGGCTTACTATTTTTTTTCATTTTTTTTTTCAGTAAATTAGTGTCTAATATTAAAATATATATTTTTTAATACCTTTATTGATTGAAAACCTTTATTCTTATTTGTTATTTTCGCTGATGCATTTATTACGCCGTTCTTTTAAAATATCACCAATTTGTATAGATTCTACTCTTGCAGTGGAATTTTAACACTCGGGCTATTACACTTGAGTGTGAGCATTCGAGCATGAGTCGATCTAAGTCCGATAGGAATTTAGATTCGAAAAGATCCAGAAACGGGTCGGTGGCCGGCCTTAGCGGTTTTAATCATGCGGAGGCTTTGAGGCCAGAAATCATAAAGCTTTCAACGCTGGCGATAAATTCGTAATTTTCATATAGGCATTCAGAGGCCGCGGGGGTTGCCCCGGCTGGGGGTTGATAAGATTTAGTGGCGGACGGAAAATATGTAGTAGTTTTCTTCTTTTTTTCGGGAATATAACGCACCATTTCCCGTGGCCATCTATATATCCTTTTTGGCGAGGGGCTATTGACCGCTGCAGCCTTCATAAGTAAACACAGGGGTGCATTCAATCTTGCCAGGGGTGGATGGAAAAGCAACCCCGGCAAGGTGAGCTCTATAAATGATTATTGCCGTGCTATGTGGGGCCAAGGCAATTTATGTATGATTGTTATTTTTATTACTGATGTGGAAATTGCCCAGAGATTACTTCATAATTAATCATATTGTATGCGAATATATATAATAGATGAGTATTGTTACAGGAAAGAGAAATAGAATTTAAGCATACTAGATGAAATCAGAATCTAAATGGATTTTTAGACAAAATATGAAACAATTACAATATACAACTAAACGTACGTGTGTTACAACATCGTATGCATGTCTCTAATAACTGCATTTTATTGATCAATTTTCTTCAAATTCAGTACATCGCACTGCCTCGACAATTTTCCGCCGGGAGGAAAAGCCCACAAACAGCGGAGTGTATTGATTTTATGATGGATGCTACTAGGACATGTAACGCTAATTGCAGTGAAAAATAAATAAACAAATACTTTTGCTGTGAATGTCAGTTAAAACATGAATGCGAAACGTATAATTTAAACTGTTAAAAAAACACCCTTAGTGAATTCAATATTTAAATTATAATTCTTGTAAGTTATTGCTTAGATAAATATTCGCAGATAGGGGTCAAGAAATATATAAAATTTTAAATTTATTTTTCTATATAAGCCTACTTAATTTTTGTATTTTTCCACGGGTTTATACTTTGTTCAGCTTATGAAAAACACGAAACGATTAACACTTGCGAGCTCTATCGCTGAAAGCTCGACTTTTCCGAATCATCCGACGACCGACTAAAGAATTAAAAATTTAATCCTACACAAGCAACGCCGTTGCGGCAATGCCAATGGACGACTACAGTATCAGCAACGGCAAAATAAAATGCTAAAAAATCACTTCAATCACTACACAGTGTAACATTATACCGAGCCATTCATCCCCGCGTCAAATAAAACGTAGTGGAGCCCCCGTTCCTCTCTGGGCCGACAGCGCGGCAGTGTTTTATTTCAATGGCGGGCTTTGAAAGGGCTTCCCTCTTTTGCATAATATCGTCTCTATCCGCGGCCATTCACGCTACGAGCCGGATGATTACAAGAGATCGCCCTGCCGGGGTCGTTATTTTTGTGAACGCATGCGGACCTAATGCTAGTAGGGCCTTTGTGGGCCTTCAGACGCATTCAAGAAGAGACCCCGGGGACCGGCTGAGGCCTTTTCTCTATCCATCGCTCTGGCGGAACGGATACACCTTAGGACATTTTGAAGAAATCTGATTTAGACGGTATTGTAGATATTTACATATTAACAGGTGTCGTAGTACATATGTATAAAATTTACACAAATCAGATTGTCGAAAATCAACGAAAGGCTAATAAATGATTAATATTTGTTCTCTTACCCGCTCTTAACCTCTGTGCTTGAAGAAAAGACACAAGCTTTTTTATACGGTGGCTTGGTCAATTTACCATAAGACTCGTTTTTTTAAGAAAAAAAAAATTTTTAAATGCAAATTAAGCTTCTGAACACTTTTTGCATACGACATTTTTCAGTAGGATTTCATTTTGCAAAGTTATGTCACTTTTAATTTTTACATTGGCCGCCATTTTGTAAAAAAAATATATTTTTTTTCATACAGAACGTATAGGAAGTGCTCAGTAGCTCTATATGATACTTAAAATTTAATTTTTAATTTTTAAAACCAAGCAGTTAAGAGCGTTAACTCTTCTGAAAGTCTCAAAATGGCTCGTATGGGGGTCCGATCGAACTGATACATCGCTTGTTTTGAAGCAAAAAACTATTTTTTTTATATTTTATTTAGATGAAGTTTAGGCTTTTAAACGTTTTATATATAGCGATTATAAAAAATAAAATATTTATATATTACAGCGCTTTAACTGAAATTCGCAAAAATTTCACTGACTGTATAAATAAAATATGTCAGAGCTCACTGTATAAGAGTTTTTGCTGTTTTTAGTTGATATTATTTGATGTAAGTGTATTTTTTTTATTTAGAGATATTTAAGGTTGCATTTTATAATATTCAAAAATCGAATCATAAATTTATTTTGCTTTTCTAAGATTCTGAATAGATAAATTTAAAAGTAGTAATAACAATTATAAGTTTTGCAAACTGAAATAACGTTTTTGCAGCTAAAAATGAACTTATATCACTTTCATTTATAACGAAACTTTCCCAAATACAATTTAAATTTATTTAATAATTGCATTGTCATTGTCAGTATAGTTTTGTAATTTAACCAATAACAATTATTAAAAAAAATATAAATAAACCTACTTTTAAGATTAACTATTATACTAAAGCGATTCATACTAATTATATGATTCATAATATTTATATAATCTTCGTTTTTATTCAATGTCTTAAAATATTCGATGTATACATGAGGTATTTATAGTTGCAATAAGCAAACTAATATTATCGTTATATTTACCTATAATATCGACCTTGAATTTTTATACTTTAATTTATTTTTTCAAGTCTTACACTTTAATTTGTATAACATGTTGTAAGGTTCGTCTCTTATAAATTTCATCCACTCAATCTTTAGCCAATTTATTTATTCTCTATTTTCTATTTCTTTTGCTCTTGCAACTGCTCCCAATGGTTTTGTTGAAAAATATCTTTATGTTTCATATCCTATAGAATAAATTTATTTGTTTTACAATATTTTCTTATTATTTCATATTACTCTTGAGGATGATAACATATGTTTTTTTCTAAGCGCCATTTACAAATTTATGTTATTGTCATGGAATTAAAAAAAGTTTAGCCACATCAATATCATTTTTATAATTCTCTTTTGTCTGGTACATATGTCATTGTATGCTTTAGTATGATCTTAAGTTGTTATGTTATTTTCAATATGCTTTGAGCAACAAGATGCTTCTTTGTCTCCTTCAAGGTATACATATAAACATTTTGGTCGTGAAAGTTGTGAAAAAACCTTTTTTCAAAATTATAGTTACTGATACTTTCAAATATAACGGCTCACGTAAAAATTCGCCTCTACAGTACCTTAAGTATCCATAGTTTCACACCACAATAATACCCACAAACATTTAAGCTATTATATTAAATTTATATAGGTCTTAAAATATAAATAAGAAATTCTTTTTTAATTATAGTATAAGAGTAAAGGCTAAAATTCCAATTATTTCTCTTAGTAAATTAATTTAGTTTTGTATTACTCTTTTTAATAAAAGTATTTTTTACAAATGTATTATTATTAATAAATTTTATTGTTGCTATCTCAGAAAGTGTTACAAATCCCACTTTCAACTATTGTAATATACACAGCAGATTTTAAAATAGTAACACAATAGAAAATCTCTCAAATGATTTTAAGTCGCAAGCTTGTTATCATTTAATTGTTTAATATAATTTTTACTCTGAATCTTAAATGTTTTAAAAGTATTTTTGTATTATAAATTTATTGTGCTTTTTTAAATGGTGTTTATGAATTGAAATCAAACATCTAGATATAGTTTATATTGATTATATTATATATAGAAATTTTTTCGTATATTTTATAATATAAAAAACAACACATTGCTTACGTTTTTTTATTATAAAAATCAACTACACTGATTTTACTGACTTAAATTAGTTAAAGCAATTGTACAAATACGTTAATTAATATTTTCAGTTATAATAATCAGCACACTGAAATAAATATAGTCTCCAATTAGTAAAATAAAAGGTGTGTCTAAATTTGAAACTAGTAAGTTTTAACGAACGGTTGCTCATTTAATCTCTCGTTAGAAAGCTTTATGAAGTCAACTAAACGAAAACCTTTTTACCCTTTGTTTGACGTAATATCTTATTTATCCTAGAATCCCCCGAGAGACTCGAACGTAACGTGTACAACCGCTCTATAGTTAGCTAACAAATTAGCTTTGTGTACTATAGTACAGTTTTTCGCAGTGAGTAGCATAATGTATTATACCATAAATATACATATGTTTGTAACTACATAATAAAATATATACCTTATGAAATTATGCAATACAAACGTACCTATTACAAAACACAACCATCTGTTTATAATGGTTAAACTAAAATTTGTAAGCACATTTTCTTGAAATGTAAATATTCATTAATTATAACTTACTTGTATTGTACATAGACTGTGTAATTAATTAATTTCTGTTTATTTTTGTTACAGGTATGCAGCACTATTTTTTATGAATTATATATGGTAAATATGGCTACATATTTTTTTATTACTGGTTTTAAAGTGTCCATTTTCACAGAAATTTGTCTACGCCCACCATTATTCGTGTATTATATTATATAATACACTGTAGTATATTGCGTTATATAAATAAATTAATCAAATTGCTCGTGTAATCAATCGCCTGTTGTGAATGCGCCATCAGATTTTAATCTCGCTCCAAAAACTAATACTTACGCTTCTTTCCTATCTAAACCTCATCAGTCACGTGGCATGATAGGGTGGATGATGTCTTATTTAACTACAACAATCCCCGTGTTACTAAAAGTAGTCGCGTGCGTGTCCTTCCCCTAAAAAATCTAGTATGTACTATCTTTACTTACCGAAAATTGTTACATATTATCTGTTTTAATTCCAACCCCCTCATTTCATTGAAATCGTCATTTTTTATGCTCCCTTAATCCTCGGGGCGGTTCTTTGAGAGCGCTCCGATCGACCGATAAGGGCTCCCCGGTGAGGTTTTCACGGCAACACGTGGCATTTTGTCATATGTAAATAAGTCAAGATTTTTTAAAGTAGATACAAACGAATCGTAAGCTTTTAGGGGTGGCGGTTGGTTTGAAAAGGCGTCGGGGATGAAAAGTTTTCTGGTGATTTTTCGCCGATTGCTTGACACGACATGCTGCGAAAGCATTAGTTCTATTTGTACGTATTCCAATGTGGGATAACAACATATTTGCATTTTATCTAGATTCAAATATAACTAAAAGTGTTGAAAAATAATAAATAATTCATTTAAAAATATGCATTAAATCTACAATACTCAGTAAAGCTTATATTGCTTATATATTAATACAAACCATCATTGATGTTCAATTAATAGTACAAAACAAGTAGTTTAAAATATGTTTTCTAACAGTCTTGACACTAATTGGATTACTGTTAGTACACTTACGCCAACTTATGCGTTCGCCGTTTTAAAGTCGGTCATTTGACTCGTCTGAGAAGTTGAGAGTGCCACTTGAAATTATTTCTAAGTTAATTTTCAACCTTATAAATAAAACAAGCAGTGAACTTTGAAAATTTAAGCGCGCGACTCTACCAACATGTGTGTGTGCTAAAGAAAAATTAAAGCACACGTGAAAATCTTTAGTAACACCACACCTCGCAAAGCCATTACAACTGCCATTATAGGGAAAATTTTCCGTGTGCAGTGTGGATGTAGTATAATTTGTGGATCACTCAGGCGCGGGTGGATGAAAGTTTAGCCCTCCGACTTGTTTTACGGCCCACGGCAAATTCAGTGCCCGTTTTACGATCGGCAACGGCGTTGTAAACTCTGCTTCTAAATATTAGGACGCCGCGTCGATAGAAATTCTGCAGTGAGAAATAAAAATATATTATTGCTAATTATAAAAATGATAGATTTTTCATTGATTATTTTTCTTGGCGTCTGAGACTAACTCCAGACTTTTTTTAGTATACTGCTTTTATCTCTCATGAATAGGTTTATAAAATTTTTTTTTCTAATATTAATAAAAATTAAGATCTAAGAGTAGTTAAGCTTGGAAATTAATATAGATAAATCAGAGCTATTTTTAATGTAGATAATAACAGTTAACACTTGTCATTTTTATTTATGCGCATAATAAGCAAACGAAAAATGAAATGGATATATAGAAAGTTAAAAATGCAAGTGTTTGTCTTACTATTTTTGTAGTACCTCACAACGTTGCGTTTGCAGTATATATTTACAATGCCTGATGACCGTTTTTTCTGCGCAGAAATAAAAGCTGCAGCTTAATTTAATTGTCAATTTCTGTTTATGGCAAAAATGCAGTGGAAAGTCATTCGTTGTTATTGATAAACTAGTATTAATATATAAGAAAACTAATTTGATTAACATTTAACGATCGATACGCTTTATGAACCATGGCAATAAGTTTAAAAAATCTAAAAAAAAATTAGGCTAACCGAAACTTTATTTGCGTTAAGTGGACAAAAAACTTTCTGATTTAAAATATGATTCTTAGCTCAATAAATCAATATTTAAATATTATTTTTTCTTGACTCCAAATATGCCTTTTAATAAATCTATCTGAAAAATTTTATTTCAAACATCTCTACTACAAATGAAAAAGAATTTAATAATAACCTTTTTTTATTAAAAGAATAAGCTTCCTTTGTGTGTATTTTATAGAGAGATTGTGTTTTCTTAGCAAAACAAAATATTTCTTAAAACATCGATATTAAATCCCGTCAATTTTCTCTTTATACCTGAACCAAATAAAGCTCTACTTTTGCAGATCTCTAATTTCACAAATTATTTGATCTGCAACTGTAATTGTTTTTAAACATCTTGATTGATTTTCAAGTAAAAATATCATCCTATTTTGATTCTGGGTCATCAATATTAGCATAAATATACGGGTTTTGTATTTTATGAATTAAAATAATATCAATGTGAAGGTTTAAACCACCTGCATAATTTTTACAATTTTAAGGTCACCTTAACGACCACTTAAACAAACTAAAGATCATTTTACCATGCACTCATTACTATTGTTCTTCGACTTTTTGCTTACTGATCGCTGAAGTGGCTATCTGTACCATTTACCTTTAGGCGTTGGTGCCAAAAAAGCAATGCAACTGGCTCGCAAACATCCTAATCTGTGATTCAACAGAGCGGACAAGAACCAGCATTATAAAATATGTGATAATTGGACGCGAAAGATATCAGCGGATCGTTCAGAAAGCATTACGACAGATTCCAGCTGTCCCACAAAATTACAGCCGACAATAATACAACTCGACACGCCAGCGAAAACTCTGTAGTACAATATCTGCCATTTTAACTTCACCGCCTAATAAAATCATCTACATTTTAAAGTGTTAGACCTTGATGTGATAAAACACCAAAAAATTATAATTTACACCTAGCTCACATTATATATATAACTTTCAACATCAAATATATCTCTATTTTTCTTGAATGATTTTTACAAATTAATATGAATTCATTTAAATGGTTTAAACTTTTTTTATAGAACTAAAAAGCAATTATGATTATAGTTTAATAAACATTATTTTACAAAATATGTTAAAAACATTTTTAAAACACAAAGAGATTTAAAAGTATTGCCCGTTATTTGAGAATAACATTTTTTTCAATATTTCTCTTAAAATTTGCTTCGAGAAGAGTAAGCTTTATATGTTTATTTAATATTTTTTCAAAATAAAAATAGAGCTTTATAAAAATAATTATGTACCAATACAAAAATATTAAGTATGCTAGCGTTTCTAAAATAATATATGTAGTTTAAGAGGATAAGCTAGGTACTCAGATACGATAGCTTTTTTTCGTTTTTGATTAGCTTTAAAGTCAAATGTCTACAGTAAAAAAGTCTGTATTTTGAAACTACCACAAGTTATTATGTATCTTATTTTTATTTTTGTTTTATTCCCGCACAAATAAGTAATATAATAAACCTTATGTACCAACGCGCTTTTCTGATGCAATACCTGACTATGAAGTGTCGTCTCTATTTGTCGCGCAGGCAATTTGCGAGCTTTCTTCTATGTTTTTATCTTTATCACTTTCACGACGGTTTATCACGGAAAACGACACTTGTTAAAATAAAATAATAAAAAGTCACTGCGTCTACCTCGCGTTTGTTTTATGCACTTTATAGCAACTTTTTTACGATTTCGTCACGTCAATTTTTCCACGTCGCCGAACGATATTTCACTTTTAACAATACTCTATCTCGCGACTCTATACAATAATTTATTTTAAAAAGGGTTGATAACCAATGTTTTTGGTGCGGGTATCGCATGTTTTTTTATTTTTGCATGACTAACCGTTGTGGGTCTTCGCCGGCGAAGTTCGATAATTCTTTCATAGCATTATGAGTTTAAGCAGTCTGCTTTGCGTTTCAACATATTTAATCTCTAAGTTTTAATGTAAAAAATATAATAAATAAAACAGTAAATTCAATAAAAATGTAGAATAATTACTAGAATACAAATAAATAAATAAAATATTTTCGAGTAGTTCAATTGTATCACATGATAATCTTTTAATGTTTAAGAGGAAAAAACTATAGATGCTTGACTTTTATTTATAAAGATATTGTAAGGAAGATATATAAAAAACTAACAGTGCAGGAGTTTTTTTTTAGAAATATTTATGGCTTCTCAATTCGTATATTTAAATATTTTAACCGAGTTATATATTTTTGATATTCGCGAGTCACCTTTATGTTTGATATGAATTGTTTATTCAAATATGTTCATGTACGTTAAAGCGTATTTTTATACACTTTCTGTATTTTATATACCTATTATATATACTCTCCTGCATTTTGTACGTATTTGATCGACTGCGCCTTAGTAAATTGAGTCTGACGCAGTGCAGTGGTCGTACGAGACCTGGATAACGAATAACCATTTGCAATTTTACTTGGTCTGAAAAGAAATTTCACAAAGAGAGAAAAAGTTGGAAATTTACCATTCTAAATCAGCGTTGATATAAAATAAATTGCTTAAAGGATAAAAAATTCTATATGTCACAAATGTCACTCCATACACTATTTTTTATTCCAGGTTTATATAAATTTTATTTTGCCAAATATATATATAGAAATATTTATTGTCTCACGTGTATCCATAAATATTAGAGATAAGATCGAAAGATCTTCAAATATTTGCACGTCTTCAGCTTGTATAAAACGAAGGTTGCCATGCCGAGTTTGTTATGATTCTGCGAAGCATATGAAGATTTGAAAGTTGTCAGTGTCCCACGGGTGTCATGATCGAGATCTAACGGTCTCAGCGAGACAACAACCCCCACAGCCACCCCGAGGCTGAAGTTGACGAGGGAGCGCCGACCCAGGGGTGGTTAGTGTTACACTCTCGCATTAAGATAAGTTAACTTCTGTTATACAACATTATTTCCAAGATTTTATCTGCGAGGTGACACGCTTTTCAATAATGCGTATTCATACGCAAACACACCCGCTACGGACAAAGAAAAGGCGCTCTTTCATAGTATGATGCAGATAAATGAAAACATATGTGCATAAGTTATGTGCAGTATAAAAGAGCCGAGGAATCTATGGGCTATAAAATAAATTGTCACACGGATGTTTGACGACTTAGCGTCGACTTCTTATCGGAGAAAGTGCCTCAGAGGCGCCGATAGTAAAATAGCAAAATGGGCAATAGTAAACAGATTTTATTACTAATTGTGATCCGATGCAACCGAGTGAGTCATTTGATGACTGGAGTTTGCAAATAAAATTTATCTGTGTTTTTTTCTTATAATGAATCAAAATACTTGTGATACTAAAAGATAAAACTATCATTCATGATACATTGTATTTATCGCTCATTATTAATTAAAAAAGGATAGTTGTATTTCTAAATAAATTGATCCAATTAGTGAGAGATTATTTTATTATGTTTACGGTACAGTATATGTGATATATACTATAGATTAATTCTGACTCGTCTAAATTATATTTATTGCTACATTTTCAAGATCTTCTGGCCTGGCGGAATTTTCTGGTTTTAAGCAGAAATACTTCCCTAGGAGTAGGGATGGAGATTTTTTATGCACATGACTAAGGTTTCCGATATTAAAAATATTAAAACGTTTTGCTTTGAAATATGTTATCTGCTTTTTATTGTTTCTAATATAATATTTTGTGCTAATGATGTTTAGTTTTTTAATACTATATCCTAAGACGATTTGCTATTTTTTTATTTTATTATCGGTACGCGGATTTGTAATGTGTTAAACAGAAAGGCAAACTTAGATATTACCAATATATTTGTCAGACAGTCGTCATTATAAGTAGCAATGGCCTCAAATAAATAGTTCTTGAACTCCGTTTTCATAAGCAAGCGTGTGTATAAAACTTCGTTTTTATACCACCCTACAGTTGGTTCCTCTCGTTTTTTTATGCATACATTCTCCGATTTTTTATGACGAAAACACACTCACGGGGGTAGATGGCTGACTGTGAGGAGAAACCGCAGCCACTTTTACGAGGCCAGTTTATGCGCGAATGTTGAAAAAGTTTACGCGAAAACTTTGCACAAGCCCCTTTTATAAATTGTTTGCAGATCGCCGATAATAAGTTTGTCAAATCGTTGCAAGCTCCGGCGACGACGACACCCCCAGCCCCCAATAACGAAATACCTTTTGTGACAAAGTTTTCGTTTTGTGAATATTTTCCGTCGATTACCTCGCAGTAATGGAGGTTTGATAACGTTCAAATTTCGATAATTGCCTCACAAACACCAACCCTCAAATATAATACTACCGTTATTAATTGCGTTCATTGTTGGTATTCTTGGACGTCACTCTTTGAAACTGTCAATCTGTGTCATCGTTAAATTGTGTTAACGAGCATATAAAGAATGATTCACGAATAATGCTACAAAAATATGTAATAATACATTATTTTTATTTTAAAACTCTCTTGTAGTTAAGAAAGATATGAACATATTTTATCCCCATATCTAAATTATTTTTTTATAAATCATATTTAAAAAGTAGTTAAATATTATATATAGATTATTTGGTACAACATCACCGAGGTTTATGCATATTAACTAAAAATCAACCCATTGATGCTTTCAATATTTAATTTGTAGACGAATGCTATGCTTTTATATATACATTATAAAAATTTTGTAACATTTAAAATATTAAAAAAATCCTAATTTGATTACATCTATGTTTTATGCAAATTATTTTATCATCAAGCTGGACTTGTTCTTAATTTCTATAGGCACTTTAGACATAGTATTTGGTGCTCGAATATTTTTAATAAAATGATATACCCTTTTTACAACTCATACATTTTCCATTGATTAAAAGCATCGAGATTAATTTCGCTATTAAAAACACTCTGAATCAGAATCATAGACCTAACGATACCTTCAATAAATTTTTATTATTTATTATTTTCAAGTACATAATATCATTCGTAATGTTACTTTTTGTGATAATATTTGTAAATCACGCTTATTATATTATTTACATACGTCACGTTTTTTTTAAAGGCACTCAGTCACTCACGATATTTTATATTGAAAATATATTTGATTAATATAATTGATTTTCTCCATGCTTCTTTCGTATTATCGTTGATCTCACTCTGCGCAAAGTTGAACTTTTACGGGTATCTTTGAAAAATGTGTGCAGCAAAGAGATCAAAGTGAGAAGTCGTAATAGATTTTACAGACTCTAAAGTTGAAAGGCTTTCTGAAATGGCTCAATAAAAATTCCCGCCGTTTTCAGAAGGCCTTCTTCTCTCGCAAAGCGCTATCTTTCGATTTCATCATGACAGTATATGTGTATTTTATTTACTCTTCTTTCCTTTTATATGATTCAATGTAAACTTTTCCGTAACAAGATTTCGATAGATTAATGTTCGATTGAAGTGAATTTTTCTAAAATATTATTAAATATTTTTATTTATATTAAATTAATAAATTTCATAGTGCAATGCCCTTTGACTTATTGCACCAATGAAACATTCATGCCCAATTATAATTTGTGATCGGTGCACGGTCGTGTCTTGGCCGATTCTAGTACTATAAACATACACAAAAAATCATTATAATCACGCATGGTCTAATTACATTAGCGAAATCGCCTCTGAAACATTTAAACTCACGCGACTTCCAAAGAACCACTGCCCTACATCACGCATTGGAATGTGTGACGTTTACATGTTACATGACGAAGTATTTTTAACGTCAAATCTTTATATAATATAACAACCGTAAAATATATCGGTTCTAAGAATATATTTTATTTCTATCAATTGCATGCAATTAATTATCTCCCAAGTTGAACGATCCTACAAAGCACAGCTGATAATTAACATTGAAATTTCAGTCTTTGAAAAGCCTTAATCAATATCATTCGGGTGATTCGCCGATTGACTAGAAATATTGACTTTCGGCGACTAAATCTTTTGATCGCGATATATAACATATAAACTATTTTTCCAATTTTGAAACATGTCTTAACTGATCTGTGTTTATGTGTACGTATGTATGTCTTATTGTTTATATACATATATACACTTAAATCAAATCTGAAGTGTTTCGCGACGTTAAGGGTTGGTAATAGTGTCGATCACGCAATGTATCAATCACGTACCTTTCGGTTCTATGTCATTCAATGACATTCCGTCTATTAAATGTACAATATTAATCAATCCTAGTATGTTTATTTCAATATATCAAAAAATATCTATCCATTAACTATATATAGTATATGGTGAAATTTCATCCTAATGTAATTTATATATGCACATGAGTGTGTATAAATCCCATTCGTCGGGTTTCGCCTTATCTTAATGACAAATCTTCAAATTATACCGGCTTTGTTAAATCAAGTATTTCCATTCAGCATTATTAGGTGGAAATTTAAAGGGCATTGTAAACCCATTACTATTTCCATTCGAATGGGCGTAATGTGTTAATTTTGACAGAATAAAAAAAAAAACACACACCCCACACCCGATTTCCACATAAACACTTTTGGGTTGGGTATATTTAATTTAAATCGTGATTGTCACCTCGGCGTGTTATTTTTTACCCAAGTTTTAATATATTCATTGATTCCCAAAAAATCATTTAGACCGCAAACCATGGCGAATTGAAACTTGGACGTCCGTCGATAATGCGCTCTGGGAATTGGGCATCGGTTTCGATTTATACACATAACCAATCATGGGGGAAATATTGTCGATGGTACTACATTTTTTCGGCCCTTAAGAACTTCATCACTTCTGCAGCGGTTGCGAATCCCATGAGGAAAGTATCGTTAACAAACTTACCCTGAAATTCGAGGTCTGACTTCCATCATCGCGGAGGGTGATACAATGTTAAAAGAGATCATATGTGCTCTTTGCACGTGCCGGGATAAGAAATGTGCGTGTGTGTATGTGCGAAAGAGCTAGAAAGGTTGAATCCAGCCAAGGTCCCTTGAGCAACATTACTGTTGAGGGGGTAGAGCACCCTCGCAACTACCCGATGAGAGATGTCTTCCTGATATAACCAACGTTCAAGATTAAATTAGGAACGGCTCATCTAAACTTTGCCAAAATATCTTCCTTACTATCATATCATATTTGTACATACTAGAAATGCTTATAAACATAGCTTTCAAAGAGTTTACAGTGTGTACTTGTAAACAAATGTGCTATTAATGTAAGTCAAAAAGCATGATACAAGATTTTTTATATCATAACATATTACTATATTATATAAACTAATTTCGTACTCATTTAAAAATCAACGGATAGTACATTAAATTAACCGGAATTGTTTTATAATATATGTATTGTCTATGGAAAATATAAATTATTACTCTTACATAAGTATTATTACAATCATTGGAGCACATTATGTTTTTTTTATTGTTAAAAAAAAATACGTTAATCACAGGTCTAAATATTTCTTATACTCCTAAATACTACTAAAATTAAAGAGCATATAAAGTGCATAAAATTATTAGGACATTTAAAATATTATTACTATATTTTCAATGTAAAGTAGGGCATACCTTTTTACTTCTTACAATCCTTAGGTCATGTTAAATGCAACATGCAAGGAATATCCTGACATTCTTATGATATTGTTAGAACACCTATGGAAATGCCCTCTCTTTACCCCTTAACACGATCGGTTACAATTATTTTATTAATGCTTAATGTTTTTAAAATAAACAATAATTTTAGCACATATTTCTAAATGCTTACACATCTTCATTGTTTTACAATAACTATCAAGTCTGATTTTTATTCAACCTAATGTAGTTTTTGTATAAATCTATACATTTTATTTTATTTTCTTTCATTTTTCACAGTCAAACGTATTTTTGGAGGTTCTATTTATTTTCACAATTTGTTACAGTTCAGAAGTCACTCTAAAGCATAAATATAAATATTGCACGAACCGCCGAAAAACTACTCTTTCTTTGGAAATGACGCGCTCTAGATGCTACATTCTACCTTGCGCACATCACTATTGTTCTTCGACTCTTTGGTTACCGATCGAAGGAGTTGCCATTGGGAGCGTTTGTTCTTACGTGCGAACATGTTTCAGAGAGATTTATAAAAAGCGATGCAATTGGCTCGCAAACTTCTTCATCTGCGATTCGCTAGAGCTGACCGAAATCAGTATTATAAAATTTGTGACACTTGGTCTATGAAAGAAGGGACGCCACAGCGTCACAGCAGCAGAAAAGAGTCAAGAGACTTAACGATAATACATTATCGTGGTCAATTGTCAAAAGACTATTTTACCCCTTCGGGGGTTCCTCAAGGATCCAATCTAGGACCTCTGCTTTTTGTGTTATTTATTAATGACATAAATACAGCAATTAAAAATTCAAGTTTTCTTCTGTACGCAGATGATTTAAAATTATATAAATGCATTCGAACTGTTGTGGACTCCTTGTCTCTACAAAGTGATTTAGACTCTCTATGGAGATGGGCTTCCGTTAACCGTCAGCCCTTTAGTGTCGGAAAATGCCATACTGTGTCATTTTCTTGATCCCATTCGCCATCAGCTTATTTCTACCATCTCGGTGGTAACATTTCGACTAGAGAAACTTTCACTAAAGATCTCGGAATCACTTTCGAGAGCAAATGGAGGTTCTCTCTACACATACACGACTTCTGTGATAAATCTTCCAAGATGCTCGGCTTTGTTATGAGGAATGTCTTTCACTTTGACGATCCGTCAGTTATTCGCATTCTCTATGACACCTTAGCTCGTAGCATTCTTGAATCGGGATCTATAATTTGGAATCTCTGAATAGCTTAATATTCCCAAAATGTCAAATAATAGTGGAAAAAATTCAAAAAACATATTTAAGATACCTTTACTAAAGGACATTTGGTTATTATCCGTACATATATCCCAGCGCCTTTCTTTTAGGAGCGTTGGGATATAATTCGCTGTGTTCTCGCAGAAAGCTGTATGTCGCTAAGCATTTTTTCAAATTACTAAAAGGTGCTGTCAACAATCCAGCTATTTTCGAGGAATTCTAGTTTTGGGTTACGGAACATTTTAGAGAATTACGATCGCGACCTCTTTTGATGGCTGTTAGGGCTAGGACATCCGCACTTGCCGACTCGCCTATAGCTGTTGCCATCCAGCTGCTTAATACGCTGGCATTACATATTGACCTGTTTAATGTTAGCAACGAGGATCTGATCCAGTTTGTATCATTTAATTTTGATGTTTTATAATTTTTTGTTATGTTCATTATTTTTAAGTATTGTTCTATTTATGTATATACGTTTTTTATGTTTTATAAATTTAAAATTTGTTTTCGACCATCGTGGCGCATTGGGGTAACCTGTTCGGCCACGATGGTCTTAATTTAACCAAAAAAAATAAAAACATAAAAACAAAATTACAGCAAATCACAGCCGACAATAGTACAACTCGACACGCCATCGAAGACTCTTTCATTTTCACGACTAGTGATTTCATCTCCACCGCCTGATAGCGGCATCTACATGTACCGAAAAAGAATGTCGTTTTTTTTGTTATCGCTTTTAAGTGGTCAGTTGTGCTTCATCAGTTGAACTTTTACAACGTGTTCTGTGTTCTTTCTCTGACTACGTATACCTGGAGTATATTAGGACTTTTAAACAAAAAAAATTACAACCCTATATACAATGGAGAGCTTTGTACCGAATGAGAAATTTATTCGAAATTTTATGCTTTATCATTTCATGAAGAAAGAAAGTGCAACACGTGTTACAAAAAATATTTGTGATTTACTGGGAGATATTTTGAATGTTCGTAAATGCCAGAGGTGGTTTAAGCAATTTAAATCCGGCAATTTTGATCTAAAAAATAACCCTGGAAGTGGTCGACCTGTTAAAGTGGATAGCGATATTTTAACTAAGCTGATTCAGCAAAATCCATCTTCAACGATTCAAGAACTCGCGGAGCAACTCTGATGTTCATGGTCAAGCGTGCAAGAGCATTCCAAAAAAATCAGCAAGACGTGGAAACAAGGAAAATGGATACCTCATGAATTGAGTGAAAAATCTAGGTGAACGTCTAAACGCGTGCACTGAGTTATTGGAATTAAATACCGAAACTCCATTTCTACAACATCTTGTAACTGGTGACGAAAAATAGGTGATGTATTTAAACCAAGGACGCAAGAAACAATGGCTTTCAAAGGGCCAGGTACCAAAACCCACCCCTACGCCCGGGCTCACTGCAAAAAAAGTTATTTTGTCTGTTTTGTCAGACTGCAAGGGAATAATTTATTTTGAAACATTAAAACCCAGACAAACAATTAACGCCCAAATGCATTGTGATCAACTAGAGCGTTTAGATGCAGAAATAAATAAAAAAAAGACCTGCACTGGCTAATCGCTAAATGCACAAAATTGTTTTATTAAAAAAACGACATTCTTTTCCGGTATTTGTGATAATTTATATATATTTATTAAATAAACTGTCTATTTGACTGAAAATTTACAACCCCTTTGACTTCAAAATATTGAATTAAAGTCAGAACTACGAAGTATTATATTAGAATTTGTTATCGGGCTTAATAAGCTTTTGAAGTACAGTTAGATAGAAGCTTTACATAAGAATAGTTCTTGTTTTTCTTACACTTATTAAAATATGTCAAGCAGAATACTTTTGAACCAACCCGTATAATACACCGACTTTAGATGCTTAACAGAGCGAGATTAGAAGTCGCGTGCTTCGATATTTTTGCGGCTAACTCTGTTCGCGAGAATTTCGTTTTATTATTCGGTCATGCCACATTTAACGTTCAAACACAAGTAACGTGTATGAAACGGTCGTATCGCTGCTATTAATTTCAGAATGTCGAATAGGAAAAAACAGATCTGTCCGTAAATCTGGCGTGACCCGTTGAAATTTCGGTGCCATGAACACCACCACAGCGATTTCATGTGATTCGACCGATATGCACATGTGTGTATATTTTTAAAGTACTGTGGAATGTTATTGAATTCGATAATATTTATTTTACGAGTCAAATAACTGAGGTTTTTATAGTGAAGTTTATATTTCAAGACTTTCTGACTTGCATATAATTGTTCAGGATTAGCATCATTCTAGATTAAAATTAGTAGATGACTCAATATTGTTTTTTTAAGACCTTTGAATTATTATTCCAACCTATCTTTACAAAATTGCTCACACTGTTATTACTGTATGCCATGGTAATTCGATTGCAACTTTAACACCTGAACTTTTGAATATCGATATTAAATTGTCTGTTTCGATTTGGTTTATTTAGTGTAGTTTGTATATTTTATGGACTGTACTTAGAAATATTTTTCATAGTTAATCCATTAAAATAGATTTGATATTGGGTTTTAGATAGTACTATTTATATAAGTCAAGTATTTCAAGATCGCTTTCACCATTATTTTCATCCCTATGTTGACCGCATATATTTACAATATGCCAGACCCATTCCAGCCTTCATTGAAGTTTTATTATATTTCATATTTATTTTTTAATGTTCTATCTATAACTTTAAACTACAATTTTAAATTTGAGCGATGAACCAACACGTGTACGCCGACTAAAAATCACGTATCTGAAAAAGTGTCTAACAAAACGACGGGTCGCTTTTGTATCCTGCACGCGTATTACTCGTCGCAATTTCAATTCGTGAAAAGCCTTTAATATCTTTGTATCGTTACACGGGCGTTTCCAGTTTTCCGGTTTGTATACATCGCGGAAAATACACGACCGCGCACAGGGATTTAATCCACGTAAACTGGACACAATATCCCCGGTTGCTATCGCTAATGGATTAATATTTCACGTCGCGAACTTTGAACAGCGGAGCTTTGGGTTTGAGCTTAAAATACATTTCGATCATTATTATTTTCGAAAAAAAAATGTATTTCAAAAGCTTTTTACTATATTAAATAACACTTATTGCTTCAGCGATTACGTGCTCACGTCACATGCTGGGTGGACGTTCAGAAATATACTTATTTAGACGTTTTGCCACCTTCTGCAAAAATCGCAACTCTATGCGCATCTCCGACCAGACACAGGTGACCCAGTTCCAGGTCAAAAACTCATTTTTGTGCACTTAGTATTCCGACCGACGTTTCCCATCTAACGTAATGTGCCAAGCAGTACTATCCCAGCACCGGACACCTCCGTGACAAGTATTTCACATTTACTTAGACACCTTAAACTATACGTTAAAGGTTTTTCTCTGTGTATAATTTATCAACGCATAAATTAATTAGGAATCGGGAATTCGCGGAATCCTGGAGCGGATATAGTGGTATTTTAAAAATTCGCGTCCCGCAGGAATAGCATCCCGGACAACTCGAGCAAATTAGGGGCTGTGAGTTGCCGTTATAATGACCCCATTTGTTTTGTTAATTGGATGAACCCTCATCGAAGGGCGCGAGCTTTTTGCGGAACTCGCGCAAAAGATGGCGCAATCAAACGGGATTATTATCATGATTGTTGGCGTTGGTCCTTTTTGAACAAAACTTTTTGTTCTTTGACTTAAATAATTAAAAATGTTTTAAGCAGTGATAAACCTGTAAAGTGTTCGCAAATAATACTTAATTTGTTTGGCGTAACATTTACCAAGTTGCTACAATCCGCATAAACTAGACTGCTCGCCAAATCCTCAACATGCTCACAAAACGTAAATGTGTAGGATAATCTAATAACATGAGATAGTCTACAGTATTACAAAAATACTAAATAATGTTTTTAAATAACATTAATAACATTATATTTAAAATTACCTTTACACACAATTACAAATTCATTTAATGACATAAGTACATATTGTACATTATTGCATATGTATTTATAAACATAGCTTAGAACCTTAGATTGGTCAACATATGACGCTTAACATTTTGCTTGTTGTGTTAATATGTCAATAGCTTATCACTCGTGTAAATGTACTTCATACTAAATTATGAGTAATTTTAATCGAAATTATCGGACTGTGTAGCATATTATTAAATCATGAGACCATCGTCTGCGGCGCTTGTTTCGCGCCCCCGTTTTTCGTATTATGTATTCAAGTAATTTTAATTGCTTTTAACTTGACGCTGTTTTGAACAAAAACAACTTGTGACGAGGCGCCGCTTTGTGGAATCAATTAGCCGCTCCAAGAAGTTTTGACGCCATCCGTTTCGGCGGCAGGTAAACAAGTTTCCCGAACGAAAGAAAATTCTATAGCTCCGCCGGATGTTGGAAATTATCAACCGACGAAACCGAACTTTCCAATGGGACCGATACACCCGAAAATTAAATGAAAAAGCACCGAGGCAAGTGTACGCTGATTTTTATTTGCTCGTCGCAACAAACGGGAAAAAAGTTAACAATCAATAACTTTTGCTTTTAACCGATCATCTCGTGCCCCCTAAAGGCGCACGGACGTATGCTGATTCCTCCAGAGTTTTCGCCTTTTCCGAATCACCGTCGTTCGGAATCCTTAAACAGGCTTGCGGTAAACGTGAGAACAATCTTAACCAGATAAGGGATACAGCTCTGTATCCAGATATTTGCCGCTGTGGCTGCGCAGGCGTCCCGTGAGACTTCATACGCTCGTGTACCACTTATCATTGTCTCATTATTCAAACAATGGGCTTATTACAAATATGTTAGTACTAAAATAGTATTTGATTGAAACTGAAGATTCTTGTAAATATCAGGTCAGTTCCTTAAATCGTTTGAATGAGCTAGTTTTTGACAGCATTTTAAATGATACTGTAGAACCCCTACAAAATAGCCTCGAGGAAACGGCCTACATCCAAAAAAAGGCTCTATGAAAGTTTACTGACTGTAATTCACCGACAGAAAGTTAACCGGCCACAATTCACCGACTGGTTAATTCATCAAATGAAAGATTCACTGGTTCTACAAATTACTTACATTTTTATTTTCTAATTACTTTTATTAAATTTAATATGGTTTATTAGAATATTAGTGCAATGTATTTCATAATTATATAGAAAATATTTTTTTTAGCTCTATAAATCCCTGTGGGAATATTATAAATAAAAATAATATATTTACATTTATATTATATAATAAATTTTAATAATATATTTGTATTTATATAGTAAATAATAACAATAAATAAAAAAGTTATATAGTAATACACATATAATATTATAGGCTTTTTGATATATTTAAAATTTTATTTGTCTATAGATATGTTTTTATATATTAATTTAATATGTGTATTATTTTAAATCAATTTGTTTATATTTATTATTAAATTCACATACATATGTATGTGTTTATTTAATTCCACCTTATTTATTATATTATATCTTAGCAAATTAATTTTATGTAAGCGTTTGCTCTGTTGTTTATTTATTTATAAATGTGGGATCGATAAAAATTAATTAATTCCACGTTTATTTTTTAATAACATAATAGTGTTATATTAAATGTAACATGGTAACTAAATTTTTATTAAAGTAAAAAAATATTTAAGTAATTATGAATTTTATAAAAATACTAAAAAATATATTTTTTTTTAATTTTAGCAAATTTTAATCTATTGTAAATGGCTTATATATAATATTATTGTTTTTTAAAACTTTGTACTTGAATGCATAGACAAGATTATATTTTACTTTTTATAAATTCAAGTTTTAAATGTCATATCGTAATACTCATTTTAATGAGAATTTTAATGTTTATGCTTTTCCAATTTGTTGAATAGAATTTGCCAAAAATATGGAATATATTTACACTATGTATGTATACATAATTCTGTCGATTTTTTCAACTGTCAAATTCTTTAAAACTGATAAAGTGCCCTCATAAAAAGGATTAAAATATATTCTGGAAATGCGTCTAGTTAAAAATTTTTACTATATAATAATTAAATACATTGCATTAATTTTTAATATAACACATGTTATTAAAAAATAAGAGTGAAAATAGTTCATTTTTATCTATACGTAATTGAATATTTAATTTTCCCAGATTTATAAATAAGTGAATAGCATAGCAACGCTTAAATATATATATTATAATAATCTAAAATTTAGTTTATCAAAAGTTCATTTGTTTATTACAAATGAATATACATGTGAATATAATAATAAATAAAAACGAATTAGCCAAAATAAAATATATAATAAATTAATACATAAAAAACGTAACAGATTGAATTTCAAATAGCTGATTATATTATTTATTTTATTAATAAAAATATAATATTTAAATTAATATTGTTATTATTTTTTGAATAAATGTAAGTATATTATTTTTTATTTATAATCTATGGGAATATATGGAGTTGAAAAAAAAAATTTTTTTATAATAATTAATAAGATCATTTTACACATAACACACTGAAAATACAACATTATTTTAATTGTAAACTTAAGATAACTTGCCAGATAACCTTGAAATAATTGTAGTTTTAAATAAAGCCAAAACATCACGTTTTAATGATAATTTTTATTTTAATGATTTAAAATATATTTTAAAATCCCATTAACATAAAATGTCAATGCCTTTGTTGCAAAATATTCCAATAACCTCCTTTTCACATCGTCTACATTTTTTTCCATTTAAGAATAATTGCATCGATCGAAATAAATGGTACTCAGAAAATGCAAAATCTGAAGAATACGGTGGATCAGATAAAACCTTTCAGATAAACTACTTGATGTTATCAAAAGTAAATTTTGTCATATCGAAACGCACATTATTGTATTGTAGAATTATTTGCCTTCAAGTGCAGACATGTATTTTACTTCTTTGTGTACAATAGAATCTTGCTGTTATTGTTTGGCCTGGTTTAAGTGTTTCATAATGCACAATCTACCACGATTAGGGATTCCAATCCCGGGATCCCGAATCCCGGGATTGGAATCCCCGAACGATTTTCAATACCCGATGAGTCCCGGGATTATAAAACATAATCCCGAATTTTTCGGATTGGTTGATTTATCAAGCACAATCGAATTATTATTGACAACATCGTTATATTTCGTGTACAAACTTGCGCGAGTTGCACGTGTCATCTGTGAATCATTGAGGCTGTGAGTCTGAACGTGCTTTTTCAGCAGCAGGCTGCTTAGGAACCAAAATCAGATCAAGGCTAAATGATAAAACACTTGATGCTTTGATGTTACTTCGTGAGTTTTATTCAAAATAATGTTTTCAATTAATTGTGTCTATGAATGTACATAGGTATGTGCATACATTGTCAAAAGTTCATTTTTTTCTTCTCAAATAAATATATAAGACCTTCCCTTTTTTATTTTTATTATATTATTTTCTATTTTAAGTCCAAGACTAAAATTATACGTACTTTATACATTGTACGTTATAAAAAACAGATGTAAAAATATATTGTATTATTCATTTTAAATTATTTTTATCAATAAAATAACATGAAAATTATCCCGGGACTGGTCCCGGGATCCCGGGATCGACTAATTGCAATACCGAAATCCCGGGATCAAAATTTTGGACCGGGATTGGAATCCCTAACCACGATTATTCTCATACAACACCCATTTCTCATCTCCGGTAATCAAATGATCGAGAAAAGGCGACCAACTTTAAAATAATATTTATATACATCATTATGAAAATGAATAAAAATCGTAAAGTAAAATCATAAAATTATATAATAATAATATTAATAATAAAAGTTCTTATTATTACGTTATAATTTTCAATACTTATAATAATGTTTTATATTTCAATTTTCTGGATCAAATCATTTACAAATATACATTTTCTGATGCAAATATTACAATAATTTGATAATGAATATTTTATTTACTTTAGGAAAATTGAATCGTACTTTGATAATGTATTATTAATTTTTATTAAAGCATACTGAACAGTTACTTAGTATATAAAATACCAAGCTTGACTACATTATTAAAAAAGCTTTACGTTTTGCATCACAAACCTTATTTGAAATACTTATAGTATCCGAGTTCAAATTTCAATTCTCATTTAACAAAATTCCAAGTTTATGTATAGAATATTATTGTTTGACAAGAAGTCCTATGCGATCTTATTGAAATGCCACAGGGTCTACCTTTCTAGAAAGTGTTCAATTACAATATTGATCAAAGCCTATATTTAGAACGAATCTAAATCATCTCTACAAGATGATTTTGATTCAAAGATTTTATTACTTTTAGATCGATATTTCCTTAGCTTTTAACAAATTAGGAAAATTTTCATGATTGATTAGTTCAACTTTGAACCGTTCGCGTAATTACACATAGTTCGGTTAGCCCTTTAGATCTTTCGACATTGCGCAGCCATCGCGAGAAGCAGCCACTCCACTAATGAAAGCTGCACCATTTTTATCCATGGTTACTTTTGGGCTTTGATTAAACGAAAGGGATAAAACCAAGGGATCGAACAGGCCGCCGGTGGCGGCGGATTGGAAATAAACCACACGGTCTGGTGGTGTTGCTATCTCGTCCCGACGACTCTTGGCGGTTGGTCGTAGGTACATCCACCAGACTCCCAGATCCAAGTGGTTCTCATTGTGCACGTACTGCGTGATCTCTTTTCATGCCAGATACTTTTAGCGTAATTAAATTCACCGCAGAGGCGCGTACGGTTCAATTACGATAAAGTTCAGACGTTAAAAGTGGAGAAAAATGAACGTGCGGTGGTTGCTTTACGCTCGTAACGGTCTGCGGCGAAGCAGTCAGTAATTAGTTTTAAATGCTTTAGGAATTATAAGCACAAAGTCAAAGAAAAATCCTTTTATTAATGATTCACATATTTTCATACTACGAGTATTTGTTAACTTTCGTTGCTCTTTAACAATTTAACCATGTTAAAACACGGCTCGTGTATCTAAACTATATATAATCACTTATGATATTTTAAACGAAACAACGTATCGCAAAAACTTATCCATACAAAATATGATACCGACAAAATCGAAACTCACCAGTACCATAAATAATAAAATAGATACTAATCTTCGTTTGACGTCATGAGTTTTGTCGGGCACAAAGTTCTTAGTTATGCTGAACGTTCTATTACAGTAGAACTTTAAATATATTTTTACTGAAAAAGTCTTTATTAACTCTTAAAGGTGCGTGGGTCAGATTTTAATTACTAATTTGTCTTAATCTTTCACATTTTTATAATAATATGTATCCAGAGCTTTAATGTCTTATTCAATATATATTGAAAGATAATGTATATTTTATGATTTTTTTTAAATTCATGTTTTATACTATATCCATTATCAAGTATATAAATATTAATTAGGTTATTGCACTTTTAACAATATCTATGTGCAATAGTTTGTGCTTATATATAGTTTGCTTTATAAGTTTCCATGTCATCTGGACGAAGTAACGTTACACGAAAGAGCATGCTTTATCTCTTTCTTCGTTGCATGCAACACAACTCCCACTTTAATTTCTAGGGGATCGGCGTCAGTTCTGGATTGTTAAATGAATAAATTTGATTAACCTACAATACCACTAACTTTAAACCATAATTTCACTACTTATGTATCTGATTTTTTTTAATTTTGTGCAGAATTTTAATAAAAGGATATTTTAAATAAATATAATTATTATAGTCATTATTAAATGTATTCCTACTATTTTTGTTTCCAAAAGCAATAAAATATTTCTATTTAATATAAGAAAAGAGCATTATCATATAATAAAAATCAAATGGTAAATATTTCTTTAGAAGCGCAGGGTAGCACCCCCACGGGGTATGGCTGAGAGGCAAATAGTAGTGGATTCTAATTAGAATGTAACGGTAAACCGTCGAGCTCGATGGGGCATCTTATGATGCATACAGTTTAATATAAACAAAAAGTTATATTTTTGCAAAAATCAAAATATTGGAAAAAGAGCTTATATGTGAGTAACAATACATTGAAACACATCTTAAGGTTGTTTGTTATTGCAGTAAATAGACAATTTTTATTGCGTTCAAATAATACAATTTTAAAATATGCATCTAAAGCTCACCTTCTCAAAAAAGTGACACATTTAATCTAAAGTGAAATTTATGCATTTTACTTTATTTTTGTTCCCATTACCAGCATTGCGCATAATGAGTATAAAGTCTATGAAAGCGATGTGGCTTAATCGAGCGAGTTTATTCGTTAGACTCCCATCTACCCCCTTTGGTAAAAGCGAACCAACGCAACCCTTGCCAGCAAGGGTGGGTTCGTTAACGTCGAGGGGCTTCATGCAGTTCTGGGGTGAAATGCAAACGAAAATAATTCGCAAATATCCACGTGAAAATCGGGGAAAGCCACGGTAGTGCCTTTCGATGCGGCCAGCAATGCGTGAAGTGGAAATCGCGAAAATTTGATGATGCTGGGTTGCATGCGAGCGCGAACAAAACCTTCAAATCAACGCGTTTCATCACGCTATGCTGCGTTCATTTTTTGCTAATTTTAGTAACGCTTGCGGTGGTGGGGCTTAATAATAGTGAGCCATTATTCGTTAGGTACGAATAATGACTGCTCTTTTAAAATCACGCCTAGGAATATTCTTGAAATGGAATATCGAGCTTTTTAAACAAAATATTTTTGCCCTAAAATTTTTTTTCACATTTAGTCATTTTTTTTAAGATTAAAAATGTATATTTTTACAATATATTTAAATTTTTTCTGCTTTATGGCTAATACTGATATATTTAATCCATGCTTTAATGCTACTGAAGTAAAATATAAGTGGCCATTATATTCTTTCGGTTTTCGGATTTACTTTATTTTATATGATCACTATAAATTCTAGAATTTACAATCTGTGAGAGGGTAAAAATCAATTAGTAAATAATTCATTGCTGTTTTAAAAACTGGTATATATTAAAAAAAGCTTGCTAACGAATCACAATCATGCAGCAATCGTCCAGTCAATAAATGTACTCGTTTCTTAGAACAGATATACGCCTTTAGAAAGTGACATTTGTTTGATGGGCATTGTCCAAGGTCGTATACTGCAACGGAAATCTTGTAGGTCCGGAAATCTGACTGTTTCGCAACAAAAAAATGTTCTTACAATGACGGATAATATTTCAGTAAGAACACTTGCCTGCTATTTATGTGATTCTTTCTGGTCGTAACAAGGGCTTTTGTGTGATCTCTTTCTTTACGCTATTGTATTCTTTTTTTGTTGCTGGATGAACATTCTGGTAACAGTAAATTAACGCGAGTTTTAAGAATAAGACCACATAGATTTATTTAATTTTAGCTATGAGGAGCTGGTTTAGATCGTATCATTTAATTTTAATATTTTTTGTCTCACTATGATTATTTTTTATATTATAATAATACAAATTTATTTACATTTTTTATTATAGCGACGCATTCGGGTAATATGTTAAGTCATATTTGCCTTAATTTAATTAAAATAAATATGGATTACAAAAGAAAATTAAATAAATTAAGTTATTGTTTCACGATTTTGCTCGGGGCAAATGTCCGGTTTTTATTAGACCTTTTCTAAACTAATTTTTAAAAAAATTTTGTAAGCTACGTGACTAATATGATAGCTGCTGAGGTGGCGACCCATGCCATCTAAGAAGTGCGGTATCTTCTCCTTGTTATATTTGCTTATCCTGCATTTTCCTTGTCAAGCATTGCAAAAAGACGCTTAATATGAACTACAGTGTCAATTTTGTTAATAAAATAACGCCGTAAATTCCATTATACGGCCGGGCGTGCACATAAAATTTTGTCCCGGAATAATAAGGTCTGTCCCCTAAATTAACCTCTTTCCCGAAAAAAGTACACCCATTGGGTGTCAGGATTGTTTCTTTACTGCCTATGTCATTGGCCTTACGAGATATAACATTACCATATTGAACATCCGATGCGTATCACAGTTGGGACCGTTTTATTGTAAGTGGCATTGCTACGTTATGTTACAACGTCCTTACCCGGCCCAGCGCTTTCCAATATTTTCAATGTCGTTATGTGGACTTTAATACAATATTAAGGCTTGCGTTGGGCGATTTTGGTAAATAAACGAAAATAAGATTTTCTGAATAAATTTAGATGTTTATGATATGAAATATTGTATTACAAAGCAATATTTGCAATAGGAGTATACAAAAAAAACTTGAATTTGCAAATTGTTGTGTTGAGCTGTAAGTCATCGCGTTTTATTGCTTTACTTCTTTGGAATAAACCAATACAGATGTGTTTTGAATAATCATTATCATTTGCATTAGTGATGGCATACGGTATTTTATATATTCGTAAAAAAATTAAAAATCAACGGTTTAAAAATTTTTTTTTATAAAACTATTGTATGAGATTATCGTTTTATTATATAAAATTGAGTTATCATTTATAAATATTTCACTATTATGCAATTCATAAAAAATAGATATGTGATCAAGAATTTAAAATAAAAAAATATGAATTATTAATTTAACCACAATAAAAACCATTTTTAGAATATGTTTTGTCAGAATATTAAAACAAAATTTTCCGTATGTTTGGTATTATTTTTTGAAATAAAAACAATGCTCCTGAAATAACAGTTTTTTAAAGCGAAATATCTCGTCATGCCCGTGAATTGGTTTAATGTGTAATAAAATATTATTTTAATATTTTTTCGTAGAACCCTTTATTCTACCTCGCTGAACCTCATTTATAAAACGCTGTTCTGATGGGCTTAAAGTTTTAAAATAAACTTTAAATTGTTTAAAACAATTCAATATACTGTATAAATTATCTTTGCTCCATAAAAATCGTATTTACACACATGACTTGATTCTTAACCAATTATATTTAAACGTTGAATATATCATTAATTCAAGGATCAGATAATGTTGACTGTATCATCAATTTAGGTATCTAAGAGAGACCATGGATGTTTATATTGATAAATACACTGTTTAATTACGTTAAATGTAATAAAATACATTATTTTTATTTAATTGGCAAACACTTCAAAATTTATAAATGTAGCTGTATGAAAAATAATTTAGCTTTCGTGCTGCATTATCCGACAACTGGGCTCGCTATCATTTAATTAAAATTTCAAAACTCCCCTATATTACGGATACAAAAATAAGCAAGTAAACTTTAAAAACTTGGCTCACCACAATACCGCCTTCAACACATACACATATAAATTACATAAACCATCGATACACACACTCACATATATATATTTATGAGTCTAATTAAGGTAACCGTGTTTACCGCGGGGAAATTCACTCGATAAACGCGCTGTACCTAGAATAATTTATAAGCGAGCTTTGTGATGAACAAAAAATCGGCTCGTTAAAGATCGACAGCGACAGACACGCAGTTTATTTTTGTGGTGTATTTTTTAATTATTCAAAGGGTCGCTCGCTCCCTAATTAAGGCCGTGAGATATACCGTTCCGACGCAAAGTTGTCAACCCACTTCACATGCGATGCACCAACACGTCCATTAGTGCAAGATCACACCTTAGGCACCAGGAGCTGACCCCTTGGTTGAGTACACATTCGTTAAAAGGAACGTCGATCAAAGGGCCCGACACAAATTGTCCCGCGGGCCGCATGCTAATGGGACGTTTGTTATCTGAGACCTCAAAATGCAACGCGACGATTGAACTTTATTGAATAATGGGCTCATTTGCGTGAGTTGTGAAATACAGAATCAAAAACACCTACGACCACAATTGATTTTATTGAAACACCAAAATAGTAGCCTACTTAAATATACAATTACAAGGCTAGTAAAAATAGAAGCAATTTTTATTACAAAGTTGACGAAACTGACATTTCCGTGACATATTTTACTTGTATCTTATTTACTCCTAATCTATTTATTTGGTTATTTTTACCATAGGAGAAACGCTATAAAATCCATTACTAGTTTATTTATATTTATAGCAATATCTTAAACAGACAGAATGTGGCAAAAGAGTGTCGTGATTTTATAGTAAAATACCTGAAAAAAAATATACATAATTTGTTTATTAAACGGTATTGAAAGCAAATACCTAAATATTCTTTGTTTATTTTACTCTCAAATTATATTTACAAAATAAGTACATTATTAAAAATCTAATTAAAAAATTAAAAGCATAATTTCTTTTAAGAAAAATATTTATCATATACTTTTATCTTTAAAAGCTTAGAAAAAACATCTCAGACAATGTTAATGTATCATATTACTTTTAATAATATAATTTCATTGTCGATTGTATCTCAACTATTTTTATTATTATTTTTACTTACGTATTAGTAATTATAAACAACTAGAAGTGTATATAAAGAGTGGCAAAAAAATTAACGTGACTTTTATATATCTAGTGAATCCTAATGTTTTTTGTAGTAAATACAATGATTCTAAACCTACATTTAAACAACATTTTTTTATCAAACGTGTATAAAAATCCATTTTTTTTTTGAAGAAAATTATTAAGAATTAATTAATTCAATATTTATTTTATGAAATCATCGTAAAATAAATATAAAACTCACAATCTTTTCAATTCAATACCAAATTGAAAATCTCACAACTTCTTTCAAATCATTTTTTAAATTTTGTTCCGAAAAATAATCAATTACATTTCATGCCCTAAAATCAGCCCCTGCACACAAGCGATGAAATATTCATGCGAAATTGAAAAGTGAGAAAGCTCTCCGAATATGATGATATTAAGGCAATTGTGCCTTTGAATTATGGCCGACACAGTTTTTATTGTGCCATTAAACGGAGCCAAGAATAATATTTGAGCTTTGCACACGCACACTCACAAACACACATGCATACATATAGCACGCTTACTATACATATAATATATATAAACGTTAGAGGGGTGCAGATTCGCGGAAACGAAGCTTATACGATGGCGTATTTTTGAATTACTCTCCTTGGCAAATTGCTTCTTTACATTTCCTCTTTGCCAAGAGAGAGGACCTCATTCTCAAGTACGCCGTGCCGCTAATCAGTTTACACGTATACATACATACAATGATATTTTTTAAATCAGACTTTCTCAAATATGACTGTATTCTTCATCAAGTTCAATTGAAGCATTTCATTAATTTATTAGGAAAATTCTTATGGAGTATTTTAGTATTTATTAGACCTGTCCATATATAATTTAAGTTAAAATGTTTCAGACATATCCATAATATTATATATAAAAAACTTTGCCGATTTTTTTATGTAAATAAGTGACATGTTTTTCACTTATATTTTTACACGCAGGAAACGGAATATGATACACAAATTACGCGATTGTCAAATTGTAGGAAAAGTGTGTCGTGTACCGATTTTTTTATTAGTAATTCATTTTAGCTATTTATATAAATGTATATTATTTTAAAATATTTAATTTTAAATACAAAATTAAATGCCTGTTAATTAATTTAATTTTATAATCAAAACTTATATTTTATTAAATAAATATAAATTTAATATTAATATTTTTCTATAGTTATATTAAATGCCTAAGGTGTTGGACATTTGGTTTCACCTTCCAAAGCCAGCATCCGCTCAACAATTCTACCAAACCACATAATCTTTAATATCATTATCTGCCTTATGTGCGCTGGGAACAATCGAAATCGGATTAGCCGGGTACCACCGCGTCAGGGCTTCTTCATATTTACCCGTATAACGAGACTAAATCACCTAAGACCGTACATAATTTATCCAGTCGGTTCAGGTGTTTGCTCTGGATTTATTTGCAGTGTCTGATTCGGACGCAATCAGTAGACGTGTCGGTCGCAAACTCCGCGGCAGTCTCTCCTCTTAACACGCAATATCAATACCGCTTCGGCTGCAGCAGACTGTTTTAATGCAATTAGATGACTTTAAGGTATATGTGTGTCTGTTCGCCAAAACGTTATATTGACAGCCCTATTACTAAACGTGTTTATTTATCAAGGTGCGTTAATTGATTGCGTCAATTGTCAAGACTTATTGCGTCGTCGTTCTAGCAATTGGATAATTACATTTGACGTTTGGATTGAGACGACTGCTGCTTTGTGTGGATGTTTATGATGTTGTAAGACGTTGTTTCATGATGGTGTTAGTCTTAAATCGTACACTGTATATTAGATTAGGTACTGCATTGAAAACTCTAAACATTTAATTACTTGATCTAGTACAGTATATATTATGACTCCCTTAATTTAAGATATTTTAATAACTACAAAAACACAGTAAATAATAATGGTACGAAATTAAAATTGCTATTTATATTATATAAATGTGCTTCATTATTTTGCTATATATTTCGGATTAAGAAAATAAATGTTCATAATATTTATAATTATTACTTTGCTTTAAAATATGTTCTTATTCGATTTTTACAAATAAGTGAAGGTAATAGCTTTTTGCACTAGATTATAGGAGTATTTTATTAGATACTCAAGGCAAAATTATTAATTGCTTGTCTCTCCTAGCTTCGGGAAAATTCGCGTGGGTGTAGAGCAGGCATTATAATTTTTGTTCATGGTGTTTATTTTCAAGTACAATGACATTTTTTTTTATTTAATAGCTACTTAAGAGTAAAATATATTAAAATTTAAATTAATATACAATTATATTTAAATTATATATTTTATGCTCTCGATTGTTTGTGTTTGAAATGATTTTTTTTAATCTTTTGTTTTTTCAATAAGAATGCGCGTCTTTTGTTACATATTAAACAAACAGTGTGACGTGTCATCCTTTTCTGTTCGCAAGAGACAATACTGCAGATTCATCTGAACGAAAGAGCATGTAAATTTCTTCATGCGAATATTTATATTCAGCCATGCTTCAATGCTTTAATCAAAAACGAGCATAAGGAGTATCAATCAGCGGTCAAATGTGCATGAAAAAATGTAAGTATTTTAATTAAAAATTAAAGTAATTTTACGGTACAAGAGTTGCTAGACTATGGTCTCTTACCTGTTTAATAAAAAAATATCCTAGTCATGCTTTAACATATAGCTTTGATAATATTAAAGGCCAATTTAAGAAATACAAATTTCGATATATTAAGTAGCACATATGTGCATGTAATACAAAGGAACGCCAATTTATTGTTTTTACACAATTTCGACGTTTTTGATATTAAATTTTGATTTATCACTTTCGAAACGACATATTTTCGCCGGGGGCTCCGGCTGCCTTTCGCATTCGAAAAATACTCACATAAATTTTGTCCGCCTCTAGGAAATAATGGAATTTGCATATCAAATAGTTGACGATCCCTGGCCCACGCCGTTCGGCGTCTCTGTACGTATTTGCTTACGCGGCTGCGGATAAATTAAAAAGTTTGAAGTGAGCGCTCCGCCCGCCTACCCCACTTTTCCCCGCTCCCCGTTTCCTGGCTGAAACTTTTTTGAGTGGTTTTTGCGGTTTATTAGTGTAATAAATGATTTCGATCGGGGGAGAACAGGCCACTTCGAACGTTTTTGTGTAATAATAATATTATGTGCTGTATGTATGTGCGTAACGGAGAAACTGTGAAAACTACCTCAACTACCACATTTACTGATTGAGCTAGGATATTTTTTTTGTACGTTATATTATTAAACATATGCTAAAAGTAGAAACAGTATTGATATTTTAATATTGAACGGATTGATTTCATAAATATTTACATAAATTTCTTAACATATTTACATACATTTCTAAGCAAGATCCATAGCACTCTAATAATAGATATGTCACCAGTTTTGTCTTATAATGCCTCTTGAAAATGTTTTGGAATAACATAATATTATTTGTAGAAATTTCTTTTCAATATGTTTGGATAAGACTTTCCTTGTTTATGCCTAAAGCTAAAAAAGCTTAAGGTTTTTTCTTTTCACGATATGTAAAATACACGAATGGCTTAATTGAGTGTTTGGTCAAGCTTTGTGCGTAATTGCTTTCTCTTTTAAGCTTAAGACATATTAGGTATTTGATAAAATTACTATGTTTTCGTAAAGTTATTGCAAAAAATAAAAATCAGCGTTTTATTTATTGTTAATAAAATTTTGTGACAAAAATGTTGTACAGTGTAATTAACGAAGCAAAACCAGTCAACTGAATAAAATCTGAACAAAGATTATGAGGATTTAATATGATACGTGTCAGTTTGCTTTAAAAATGTTTAACACGTAAAGCCTCAAATATGCCATCAACTGTGATTCTGTCGACAATAAAAGGCATAATTCAAAAAATGATAAATTCAACTCGTCTGGGCGAAGTGGACGCCAGTGGCGTCGCGGGGCGTCGTAATTAATTTAAAGCGTCGGTTTACAGAGCACCGTACGTAGTAGCCCAGTCGGGAAACATATTTGATTAGCCGCGGGTAGATGGCAGCACCGGTGGGGGCTAAGTTGTGACGTCATGCGTGAAAATACACGGCTGCCACGCGGATTATGCGATGAGCAAACATTTCGGGCCGACGCCGCCCGCGACGCCGAAACTTTCGCCCAAATGAAATTATTTCAGAAATACGCGCGCGCATCCATCCGCTTTCCCAGTATGTGTGTATGTATGTGATAAACTTTGTGTAACTCGTTCAAATTTCGTTATCACGGTTTGGTTGTCGGCCGCCGAAACGGCGATTACATGTTATGAATAATGTGCCCTTTAACAGTTTGGAGTTTAAATTTTTGATTATTTTTCAATAAAAAGATTAGTACTGCATTTTATTTTGATATTGTAACATAAAATTGTGGCGGCTACATTTGCCACATAGGTGGAAAATAACAAAATTGATATACCGTAGTGGGCGGTCAAGATGAGGGATGACTCATTAATTTAAATTAGAATGAGTCAGTCAAACCTTTAAAACGATCCTTATTATTGAGATTGTTTTTTTTTAGTGGCAATAAATAATCTTACACCTCTTTTTTATTTATTAAAAGTAGATTTTCTGCTTACAATTATCGATACCACTTTATCACATTTTGTCTGTTCATTAAAATATTACCATTATCAAATACCTTGAAACGCACTGCAAGCAAAGCATTGCTGCCATTAAAAAACACCTATTCATTAGACTGGTTGACAGAATTTGTGGAAAATTACGTATTTTATTTCAAAAGTAACTCATATTTCACTAATTTATTTTTTTATTATTAACTATTTCATATGGTGACTATTTTAAAATCATAAGCGATTTTTGCCAATAAGATATTATTTAGTTTAAATTTAATATTAAGACTTTTATTTTTATTATTTAACTGTTAGCGAAAATAAAAAATTAAGTTTTGAAAAAGTAAATTATAAAATTAAAGCTTAGTGGTGCAGTTTAGTTTGTTGAATTCTTACGGTTTTTTGTTTATTTTTTATAGTTATATTAATAAATTTACACAGAAAAATACACATGTTGTAAAATTACACAAAAAACCTTCACACGGGGCAAATCATAAATGGAAATACAATAATTACACAAGACAAAATTCACACCTGATTAAATTAAATAACAAAAAAGAAAATATAAATGTTAAAAAAACATAAATGTAAAATATTGTTTCTAGACATCAAATACAATTTTATTCAATTATTGTTCGCTTTTATTAACATTAAATTAAATTAATTCTCACTTTACCCTACATATATTTAATACATATGTACTTGGTCTTATCTGATTCAACGAAATATTTTATATATTATTTTACATTGATAAAATCCGTTGCGTGCTCAATTATGCTTCTCGTTTTGTGCGCAATAAAGAAAGCACACGTTTTATACAATGGCAATTTATTTACATATTATTATTCACCCTCAGCGCAATTTCGTACATAAAACCTATATAATTCTGGAAACGTTTCTCATTTTGCATGATTTCGCCTGATTATTGATTGATAATTTTATTAGGGGAGGAAAATACGCGTAATCGTCGGATATCCAATCCATTTTTCCGACGGAAACTCGTACACGCTACTTATAATATAAAAACGCAAACATGCACGAGTACATAATTGGAGCCAATATTCGGAAATGCGGGATACGGACTCGTTCATCCGATAAACGCGGTTATAATGAACACATAAAATTTCAATATGAGGGCTGGCCAGAAAATTTAAGAATTTTTTAAATATTTGTATATATTACTTGAAGTTTTGCCCTTCTTTTATAGATACATCGATTTCATCTTTATTCGATAATTATGTAAAATTTCATAAGGGAAACTTTTTTTACCAACCTTGTATTTGGTTTCTCGTTTTAAATATACCTTTGTTATTTTTCTCCGAATTAAGATCGTGTATTTTATATCTTCTAATTTTTTAACATAGCTAATGAGCCCGATCTGATTCTGTCGCATCGAATTTGGGCTTGTGTTTGTTATTCAAACCGCGTTGTTATCGCCAAAAACAATGACGACAAAACCTTTGCGTTGTACATTTAGAAAATTTTCAATTGGTTGGGAACTACATAAAAAAGTAAACATACATATATACATATTGAGGGCGGGAGGATTTCGGCGAATTTCCCAGCTTTCTCGGTTCGTTTGGCAGAAGGAAAACTCTCATTATGTGCCTTGAATGTTTTTTGTATACTTAATGAGTTCAATCCATTATTCGGATGAGCCCTTTTCGGGTACGCGATTTTCCTCGGCCGGACGATATTTTCTCTGGGCTTTTGAAAGGCAAAACGAATGCGTAAAATCTATATATAATTAATTCGTTTTCTGTATGTCGACTCATTTGTACATGTACATATGCATGTCTACTGTCCATACAAGAAAAACACAAATAAAAAAAATATGTTGTTTTTTTATTTATTTTTTAAATATATTAGAATGTAACCGTTAAAAAAATTGTTTAAATATGAACTTTATATAACTTATTAGCTCACAACTTTTTATACTGCATAATTGCTTTATGAATTTTTATTATTTTTGAGTCGATGATGTCACTCTTTGTTTGCGTTAATTTAATCTCTAAATGAGTTAATTTTGCGCTTTTATCAATAATATTTATACATATTATTATTAGTTTCTTTATTAAATATATATTAGTTTAACGTTAATTTTATCTTTGGCAGGCAGGGGCAGGTTGTACCCGGCGTATAGTGTAAGCGGGTCGGAGGGCGAAGGCTCGTGTGGGGAGGGCGAGCCGGAGGGCCGCAGCCCCCACGGGGCGCAGCCCGCCAGGGGCCTCTCCGACACCCCGACCAGCGAAAACGCCTCCGACGCCACGCTCACAGACTCCGAGCTGGCATTAGCGAGAGATTCGACGCTGCTTGTGCATAACGGTATGTAACGTTATTGACATAATTTTTCGGTATTTGAATTTGAGCAGTACCCTTGCTTCTTTAAAATAGCGTTTCATATAAAAAAAAGTGTTTAGCACACATGCCGCAATTGCGGCCTATAGACCAATAAATAACCGTGTAATCTGTTTAAAACTGTTTAAATGAATACAATATATAAAAATTATATATAAGTTTCAAAAATATATTTTTATATACATATTTTTCATATATCATATTTACAATACGCTGAAAGCATTTTGAATCCTATACACGTGTATGCGTGTTCGTTCATGGAACGAAGTATAATTGCAATCGGTTCAAATTCTCGAAATTTTACACTCCAGCAACGCACAATGTACATACGTTTGATACGTAATAATATTCCGTTTAAGCGAGTTACTACGTGTTTACGTATGTAATACACGAATACGCACACGTGGAAAAAAACGCCGAAAGCTAGCACAAGTGACAAATCGTTATTTGAAAACGGCTTTAGTCGCGTGCGTGCGTCGAAAATTCTAGATTTCGTTCGCTAACGCGAAATCTTAGTACCCATGATTGACGCGACCCACTTTTCACTTTCAATTTACTCTCAAAAAAAAAGTTTAAAATATTTATATGGTATGACTAGAACGTGCTATCTAACTAGTGTATTGGATAACTGGATGTTTATCGAGCGTATTAGGGAGCTGGATGATACGAGCCCGCACGCGGTTGAATAGTGGACGCAATCGTGATTCAAATAAAAATTTGATCACAATGAGATTGCTCTGTGACTTTCAATGGCGAGCTTTCGAGTGCCATATAGAGGCACAATCACATCCCAGTTTCTTGCCCGTCGTATTCATAACGTCAGCTCTTTTTACGAACGCTTCTCTTGTACGAACCATCTAGCTTCTCAACGTGCCAAATACAATATTGTTTTTGGCGATAGCTATGTTTGTATAATCGTAATATTTGCGATAAAAAATTAAATATAAATCATAATACTAAATCTTTGTGACAAATTTTAATAGTTTTTAATGTGTTTAATCCAAACTTATTGACTATGTACTAATGTTTAAATTAAAACTAAGTTTTGCATATTTAACTTTCTATACATCATTATAACAACAAAAAATAATAATTTTGTTATAAACGCACAAAAATCGATGTTGCTGCAGTAAAAAAATTATATTTTCTTAAAAAAATATAATCAGTATATATGCTACAGTGAATTTGTATTTATCAGAGAATTTATATTTACGTTAGTATTAATGTGAATATAATTTCACTAACTGTTAGTGAAAATATACTCAAATATAACAAAATTGCTGTAAAATATCTATGAAACTCAATTTTACAATGCAAGCTCAAAAACTATGGTTAGTTTTAGAACGTTCGTTAGGTTAATATGCGTATGGTTAATTAATTTAAGTTAATTTTGGGGTTAAACAAAATGAGCATTTTGCAACTGTTAATTTTAATTCTATAGCCATTTAAGAGCAGCTTGTTATTTCACTACGCCTATCAGTTAAATGATATTTTCGCTAGTAAAAATATATATAGATATGATTTTACTGATACGTGAGTGAAAATATAACATTACTGGTAATACACATTCTACGTAACATTTAAAACCCAAACCCTAGCTTAAAACGATTTCAAAATGTACTATGCAATACAATATATTATATTTCAATACGAAAACTTTCCTTAAGATGTTTCTTAGCTATTTTTGACAAGTATTGAAACACTGCTATTAAAAAAATATAGTAATTAATTGATAAAGGAAGGTCAATAACAATATTAGCAAATGCAATTTTGTGCTGTCTCTTGAGAGATAATTGCTTTAGTTGTTTTCAGATAAGTAGTATGAAATATTTATAATTCAATTAGTATTTTTTTTTTGTTTTAAGACAAAACGAAACAGTTCTTTGTATAGTTGATGCTTCATACAAGTACCTCACTGATAATTGTTACCTATTTGTCAGCGAATGTGGGTCACACTATCGCACCCTGTATATATCAAACTTAATGCCTTGTTTACACGACTATGCACAATAAAGCAATTCTTATAAATCTCAATCCCGGCGAGATAGCGCAAAAACAATCTCGAGGGAGAGCGAATAAAATAAATATATTATGCAGTGATGTGTTTTATATTAGCACAGTTCTACATGCAATGACACAGTAGGAATAAAAACATGTTTTTATAAGAAACAATAATATTTATACGAAAATAAATCAAGTACCTTGCGACATAAGAATACAAGTATTTAAACAATAATTTTGCATTTATTGCGACATCTTTTATATCGGTATTTTTAAATAAATCTTTGACTTTCACAATCCATCACGGTGTGAATATTATTAGAAGTAACAAAGAATGCAGTCTATGGGAAGTTTTAAAATGTTTTAAACACTCACTTGATCATCATTTATCATCATTCATTGGCACAATCACAAAAGAGTTTTCATTATATACACCTCTAGAATTTAAAATTGTCTTAATAGATACTAACAAAATAGTTTTTACTTACAACATTTGCCATTTTCTGTTGAAAATAAAACATTATTTATGTATGTATTTGATACATATTACTGATATCATTAATTCGATTATAAATTACAGGGATAGTTAGTAGTCATAGAGCGATATTTAAAGTGCCAGATTGGTATTTTTTAAATATAGTATTCGATAATTAAATTTTTAAGTACAAAATAAAAATCACAGACAGAAGTAAAACTAATTAATAAATTACACTGTGATCTCTTTAAGACACGCTACAAATTCGACCGCAGCATCCGCCCTTAAATATACACGCACATTAGCTGCGGTCTCTATTGGGTATATAAAGTTTTACATCGCTTTCTAAGTACATATCTCGGTCGAATTGTGGATGTAGACATTTCCAAAGTTGCGAGTAGGTTACTATATGTGCCGCAACTTTGCCAAGTCTTAACCCTTACAAAACACCCCCCGAAGTAAAATTTTTGGTCGGATGCGTTAATGTATTATTATTATTATTATTATTATATGATTTATTTTTTCTTGTTGATAATTACGCGATGATATTGGGAGAGAGAAAAAATGGTGATAATGTGAGAGACGGTTGAGAATCTGAAAGCTTTTGAAGTATTATCGCGGTAGGCAGCCGAGCGCCCATTACCTTCTTCTGTTTCGTTCAATTTACGGCCCATCAGCGTCTCACGGAAGAAGCAATTTCCAAGTTTAAATGAGTGTCGCGACAACGAAGAATCCTGCTGGGGGTTTGGGGCCTAGGAAATCCGCCCTATTCCACCCCCGGAGAAAATAGATGATAAAAGGAGGCAACAATGTGCAACACATTACATAAACATATACTAAACACCTAGCATCGTACCCGTTGAAAAATCAACAGATATATAACCTATCCTAAAATATTACTAATAATAGTAATATAGTAGATATTATTTTTATGTTTGCCGTTTTAGAACTGCGAAAAAAATCGTACTTGTCATACATATTATAAATATTATTTTCACATTTAGTTTTTTTTAATTTGAAGCAAATATTTTTGTACAGTCTAATTATATTAATAACGTAAAATTGAATTAGTTTTCTTTTGTAACTAAAATTATAGATATATATGTATTGTATATATATATAAATACAAAACCAATTGTGCAGCGCCTTCGAGTACTTCGTTTCGAACAACAATTTTCATAGACATAATGGCTTTCGCTTTAGGGAAGCTATCTCATTTCGTGTCGATGGAAAAGTTGTATCGATCCTTTTGTTGTTTAGCTGCGATTTTCTTTTTCTCACACCCCGCATATCTCATTTTCTCGCAACTTTCGTTTTCTTTCTATTTGCCCGACACAAAGTCTGTTTATTCATAAATTAGCTTTTGTCGCGTTTCCCACTCGCAATATTCGAACTTCGACTACATTATTAACTCCTGCAAGAAAAAAATCTCTCGTACTCTTTCGAGTCATCCATCTCAATACGACATTATGTTGCGATCGATTAAATTTAAAAAAAAAACTTTTTTAGCAGTCTAACACAAATCTTCGCTTATAATAAAATAAGTAAAGGCGAGCATCATCGTTTTTCCGACAACAGAAAAAAGTTTCCCTATAGGGAGGGCTCCACTCCGGCTCGGTCGGAGTTTGTCTTCTTACTTTTTTATTGGTATAGTTGTAAAGAATAATCTAGTGGAAGCGGAGTGAACAAACGCGAAGAGTTTCCAACCAAGAGGCGAGAACACAGCCGGGAAGCCCCTTTGGGAAATGCGAAAATAGTACTATTGTATCTGAAATTTCACGGCGTATGATGTTTCCATGTTTATACATATGTACGCATGCTTTGCGTCAATTTTAATTTATAAAAAAGCGATTTCATTTAAAATATTGCACGAAAATTGGCTGAGTTTTTTTAGATGCAAAGGCGTATTTTTCGAATTCCCTCCGACGTTTCCTTCCCGCTCCAGACTCCCCTGGGAATATCCTTTGGTTACGCTTGAAAACCCCTGGCCGGGTGTGCAGCACAGATAATTCGCAGTTTCTCGCTTGAGAATTGCACCTCATCCATACCTATCCCTTAATGGGAAACTGCTCACTTACTAGCAATATTAATTTATATGTATTTATTTTATTTTTTGCAGTATAAAAATATTTGTTCGGATACCTCTTTTGTGTGTCTTGGCACTCAAAAACCAGGCTAATGTATTCATCCCGAGTTTTCCTTAAAACTCAGCAATATGCAGATTCCATTGAACCAGTCTGGCCATCCACTTACTGCGCGAAACCTTTCCTCGCCTCTTATGCCACTCATCTCACAATGGGTTTACTTATCCCTTTTTTATGATCTATAGTCGGGCTTCGGTCGAAATGAAAACCATTCGTTCCACTCATCATAAGTTTTTCAATTGCGAGTCATAAATTTACTTTTTTATACTAAAAAGCACAGATATTTGTAACAAAAGCAATAAAGCTAGATACACTAGGTTAATAATAGTATGTATACATATACGTATAATATTCCAGAATGTGCACACCAATTAAATACATACCTTTTCAACTTTCTAGATATTTGTTATTTTTTTTACTAATATTATGTAATATAATTCATAAATTTGAAACAGTATATTTTTTGTTAATGCTAATACCAAACAAAAAATTTAAATCAGATTTTATAGAATATGGTAGATAATCCATTTCTAATATATGAAGACTTTCTTTAATATTAAAAGTGTCAAACTCAAAGTCCGAGCTTTTAATATATCGCGAGATTTGTTCGCACTTTATCGCTCATTTAACTTAAGGAAAGTTTTTCTTCTTCGATTTTTCGCGCATGAAAGCCGCCCGCCTCGATCCCATACATCCTTTCCAGCGCCCTTTGTGCGAATTTATATACGAAAAAGGAAGTTTAAGGAAACTAATAGACGCCACGGCTCGGTTTTCAGAGGTCGTTCGTTTCGTTAGGCTAGTTCACAAGAGGACCTTAGCAACGGTGATTTTTTTTAATATCGCCCATATATTTTTATGGGAGGGCCCGCCAGAGTGAGGGGCGCACTGTTCGAGATTACATTATCCTAGTACTCTTGTAAGAAGCAAAAAAACGAAGGCGATATTAGCATTATATATTAAAAAGCGCCATAATAAAATTCTCTGCTTTTCCATATAAAAAATATAATATAAGGGATATACCGCATAATTATAAATTAAAATAACTCGTTAATGTTGAGAGAATTTAACGGCAATTGTTAATAATTTTGTTGATTTTACTTTTTGTCGCTTTGGTCAAGTAAACGACTTTAATCCTGATAAAATTCACAAAGAACCGTTCATTTTTTTTATATATATTTGTTTGAAATATTTTTTTCAAGCATTAAGCACATACATATTTAATTTTAATCTCTTCATAACTTACCCTAACTTAACTGGGAGATAAATGTTTACGTTGGCGTATTTTTTTATATAATTTAATTGCTACAATTACTATGATAATATTTCATAGTTTTCACACATTTTATTACAATGTAAAATTAAAATAAAATTGTATATTAGTAGCAACTTGTATTAAAACTACCTGATACATGTGAATATAATTTTTTTTAAATAATAAAATTCTGAACTTTGCGCTTGACATTTTTTTATATTATTAATTTCAACTTTTTTTTTATTATGTTATTTTTTGCCATCGGCGTTTCGACATTTTCCAATAAAGGATCACTTTCAAAGCGCACGAACTCGATACGTCATTATGGTAGAAATATATATATAGAATGTGTATAAAATGTACGCCAGAAGATCGTTTATTTTTTAAAAATCCTGGTAAAATTTAATAATATATGTATCTAAAAGAAAAAAGTATCTCTAAATAATTAATATAAATATATTAAAATATCGACATGAATCATACATTAATATATAATAGTTATTGTATAATAATCTAGCTACCATAGTAATGCATATGCTAGTTGTCGATATATTTTTTTAATCTTAAGGGTTAAATAAATTCGAGTCATACATAACTATTATAGACAAATCACTAGTCAAACGCAGGTTTCAACCCTCTAACCCTCTGCTGACCGTGTATAATCGGCCGAAGCAATTTCCACTATTTTTATATCAAATAACTGCCGCATAAAGCGATGCACACATACGCATAAACGAGCCGTTTACGCATTTTTCGGAAAGGCGGAATTAAGGGTGAGTTTTTCGTGGGTCACGTGAAGTGGCAGGGGTGGCATCCCTTAAAAAGGCATGTTTAGGGTCAGTTAAAGGCGATCGTAAATAAGAGTTATTGTTATGACGGCGTCTCGCTCTACCAGTTGAATCAGGCAGCCAATCTGTATAGAGATTAGTATTTTAATAGATGCCCTTAACGACTTTTTATTGCCCTGGAATATGTCTAGTCTGGGTCCCCTTGCTGTGGCAAGAAATGGCCTAGCTATGGTAAGGATTTACGTCGCTCCCTCGCCAGCCTTCGAACTGGATCATTAAACTTGTGGATGAACTGAAAAGTTTCATCGAAATATCCCCAAAGGTCGGATACGTGCTGTTAAAGACAAACTAGTACATTTTATTTACGCAATTAGTTTGTTCTTTGGAATGTTAGCGAGTTAAAAATGAAAAAAGAATAATTAAGGTAGAGCAATTCAGTCGTAGAATCCGCATTTTAATATACTTTTGATATAAACTACACTATTCAACAATGTTGCATTATTATGCCATTAAGAAAAATATAACTTAATTTATAATTTAACGCTGAATTATTTTATGAATTATATATGCTTTGAAAAAGTACTCTAAAATAATTTTAAGGCAATTTTATGTAATTGAATATGATACCCAGGATTCATTTGAAGCTGTGCAATATGTGCAGATGATTGCTTATATCAGTGGTTCCCAAACTTCGACGACCGTCGCAAACAGAATTAAAATCCGCTGAGCTTTATCACTTAGAAAGAGATATTCATATTCTATTGCAATCCAAAATTCTGTCAATCCTTGTCGCAAGACAGCGCCATAAGATTCTCTTCTTCTGCAGAAATAAATTTAGACGGAGCACTAGTGTTAAATGGATCTTCATCCATGCATACTTATCGAAATTTTCATTTTAAAAGTATTTCTCAAACCAGATAATTAACTGTGCTAAGTGTTCTTTCAAAGTTCATTTGACATCAGAAATTTTTGCAATATTAAAAAAAACAATTCTTTCTTGCACTTTCATTCAATTTTCTTCTCCATGAATAGAGTATTTTTAATAAAAGCTAAAAAAAATTCTATTGACTTCAAAAGCCCATGTCAATGAAAATAAGTATATATAAGTTGAAATCATTAAAAATGACAAAAATACTAATTTAAAATCATAAAAATTTGTTAACTAAAGCATTTGACTAAAATATACATACATATATTGTATATATACATATACATTGAATAAGTTTCCTCGCCTATAAAATTCCCATTAACACTACGTTTCTCAGCAATTTGATTAGAGAATCACACCATATATAATACAGATTCAATTCCAAGCCCTCTGCAGTTTCTCTAACCGGTGCAAGACACAAATTTACGACTGCTCTAAAAAGACGCTGACGATTCTAATATATCGCCCCTGCGGCGATATCAAATTGTAATTATTCCCATAAATCTACAACCCTTCCGATAGCAGATACCTACTTTCGAGCAGGGGTAGCTGAAGGGTAAGAATCTCCTAGTTAGCGGGGGACGTTAGCCGCGGCAGCGTAATAGTCCGAGCCACGTACCACCTTGGATAGTGGATATAATTTTATTACAAATAAGAAAGGCCAGTTTATGTTCCGCCCGTGTAGGAGACCTAGTCCGTAATAACAGGACCGGATTGGGTAACCCGAAGCCGCGTCGGTGGTAAATAGCAAAATATATACGGCGGTGCCGCTCGTTAGGCTACGATTGGGCCGGTTGACATCTAATGACAAGGCACGGCGATAACTATAAAACTATGCAGCAGCTAAAGGGTCGAATTGCCGCACAATATGGTCGGTTGGATGCTTGGGTGTACGGGGAAAACTCTCTGTTTTCACGCAGAGAAAATTGTGTCATTTTGTGGTTGCTAAATTTAACAAAGAGTAAAATAATACAGTGCAAATTAGTTTAAAATGGTGGCATAAACTTTTTAAATATCCACTCAATGCATGACTAAGATGTAAAAACACACAAAAAACAGTTATTGATAAATAAAATACCACCTTTTAGAAATAATGAACTAGTGAAAAGAAAAGAGGTTGTCTTTCATCATACCAATACAAAATCATTGATGAGAGACAACCTCATATTGTTTTTCTACAAAATGTTCAATTTAATTTTTTTCTATACTGTCAATTTCATCTTTAGTTCCCAATCAATGCAAAGAAACACAATCCATTAAATTTATATTTGACTATTAAATAACACAAACGTCGCGTCGCCCCTTAATTTCTACCACAAATTATTGACCCTTATTTTCAGCACGGGTTAGCGTTAAATATTCAAAGTCGGCCTGTTCCTTGATTTTAGATGAAAGCCCTTAAATTGAAATCCATTTAATTTCCCAATTGAGCGTGCCGAATTTCGGGCATTTATGTACGCTTTTAGTTGCTATGATCGTGATATTTTTTAATGTTTAGTAACATTCTTCACTCTCCTGCTATTTTCTGGTCTAACCCAAACTAATTTTGTTATTATAAATGAAGCATTTACGAATTATAAAGTGTTAAAAATGAATGACTTGAATTGCATAACTATTACTGTAATATATCCATGGCTATACTTGCAATAAAACACATGTATGATAACTTAACGTGGCTTAGCTTATCTTTTATACATGCTGAGCCACGAAGCATTACGTAAAGCGGATGAAAATCAATGTTGCTAAAATAAGAAAGTATCCTATGGAATATTTAAGTCAATATCGCATTTTGTTTGCAAGGCTCACATATATCTCTGGCATGTGAACTGAATCGAAAGAGGTATTATTTTACGATCCCTCGGCTGCAGGCGAGTTTGTTCGATAAATAATGCAAAGCAAAGCACGGCCAGGCGTCCTAAGAAGTCGCATGATTCTCCGGAAAGCAAACACGTGTTGTGTGGCAATGGATAGAAGTAAATACAAGAAGAAAAAGATTTAACCCCAGCACACATTGAGAAAATGAAAATTTTCACTCGGTCGTAAATTATACAATGGAGGGGTCCGAAAATAATTATATAACCGGGGGCGGAATTTAATTTAAGAGTTTTTCCACCGCAAAATGGTTATCCGATTAAACGTTAAATCTCAATTGTACGCGTTGCTAAGTGATTAAAAGCCCTCCTCGTCCCGGGAGGACTTTCCGAACCTCCCCAGATGGTCCGCGGCACTATTTGAAATTAACCCGTGGCCGACTATATCCAGTTCCGGGGGTACTGAGCGCAAGGGATGACGGAGGAGCGAGATCGCTGTGAACTTTTCATTTGATAGATACAATCCTTTCTGCTGGAGCAAATAAATCTTTAAAATGCTCCGACGAAAGCTCGCTAATGTAATTGAGCGTGGACCATTATAAAATTGATCTTTTTATTACGACAGTGGAGAGATTCAATCATTTATGGGTTTATTATCATTTATAATATTGTTATTAACTGTATCGCAGCAAAATTATATTAAAAATGCAAATATTTATTATTTTTTTGCTTCACAAAAGACCAAGATAAAGCATCATAAAATAATTTACAGTTCTATTTGTATTAATAATTGGCAAACTAAGATCAAACAACTTTTTTATAAATCAGGTAAAATTTTATTTTAACATAGATTAAACTATGATATCACATAAGTATCATAGATCTTAAAATACTTTTTTTGACGTGAGGATATTTAAGATGACGCTAGAACCTAGTGTCTATTTATCTCTTAAGATGCAGATATGATTGTTAAAATCGTGAAATTGTGGCGAAATACCACAAATAACTCATTTATTCGAAGAGTGTTTTAGTGATCCCTAATATCAAAATCTATAAAACTTATGGTACTAGATTATTATTATTTATTTTTATTAATTTATTTAGCTTAATAGCTAATCTTTACATCTAACAAATTTAGTAAACATATATAAAAAATATATAAAAAAACATAACAGAAAGAAAAAATAAAAATATACAATAATAAAGACTTAATATTATAATTTATTTCTATATGTACGAATGTGTTTTTTTATTCCATTTAAGAAACCCGTTATATTTTTGCTGTTTCGGATTTCTCTTAGAAGACTATTATATAAATCAAAACCTCCGTACATAATTCCCCTAGCCGTACTCGTTTTCTTATACTTAATTATCTTTAAATTTTCTCTATTTCTAGTATTATATTTATGTACATCTTTATTTCTTAATAAATACTTATTAAAATATTCTGGTAACATATTATTTTCTAACTTATATATAAATACTAAAACATTCATACTCAATATTTCTTGAACATTTAACCATTCTAATCTATCAATCATACTTTTACAATTAGTTAATCTATTTTTATTTAAGATTACTCTCATTGCCCTATTTTGTAATTTTTGAAACATTTGTTTGTCTAATTTATTTAACATATTTAATAGTGTTGCACAATAATTAAAATGGGGCAATATTATACTGTTGTAAATTTTTTTTTTGTATTTATACTTAATATATTTCTTAATCTAGATAATAAACCTATTTTTCTACTATTTTTTTTAATATGTAATTACAATGTTCTTTAAAATTTAATTTTGTATCAACAATTACTCCTAAATATTTTATATTATCCACTATTTCTATACTAGAGTTATTTATTACTATTTTGGTACTATTATCTAACACATTTTTATAATTAATAAACATACATTTAGTTTTATTCTCATTTAATTTAAGTACATTATTCTTTAACCATATTTCTAATATACTTAATTCATTATTTAAATTATTTACAATTTCTTTAAAGTTATCACCTATGCAATACATTAATGTGTCATCCGCAAATAGACGAATTTTACATTTTTTCACGTTATTAACTATATCATTAATATACAAAACAAATAACAATGGTCCCAATTTAGACCCTTGTGGTACTCCATAAGACACTAATTTCTCTTCAGAATATACATTATTTATTTTAACTTTTTGTTTTCTTTTATATAAGTAATTATTAAACCATCTTAAAACTATCATATATTACTTATACCTATACTCTCCAATTTCTTTAACATTATTTTTCTGTCTATTGTTTCGAAGGCTCTCTTGAAATCCAAGAAAACTGCTCCAATGATTTTGAATATATTGATAGATGTTGAATCTTTATCACAGACATGGTGTTATTATGTTTAATAACCAAATCTAGTATAACGCTATAACACTAGTAGACTTTTTTCTATTTTCCAAAGTAGAAATTTTCCAGATAATAAACTCAGAATATTTTTACAAATATCAAAATCTTGTGATTGAGCCAATCTGATTCTTGACGGAGATTCTGACCGTACATATTATTTTTGTTGTTTTAATTATCTATATGCGTAATTACGCATGAATAATAGTTAACTTATTCTGCAGTTACAATTTTATACATTAAAATATGCATATATTACGAATACATTTAGAAAAAATATAATAAGTACACCTAAAATAGTTAATATTAAATTTAAATCATTATTTTATTTGTGTCTCTACCGAGATTTATTTTTTGACAAGTTATTTTTACAATGGAGCTAAGTTTTCTGAAGACGTTTTCTAAATGACTACTTGCTATTTCAAATTTATGAAAATCTCATAGCATATGTGACAGTAAAGTTGCATTTTTACTACACATAGTATATAATAAATGAGAATATTCTGCATGAAAAATGTTATAATAAAGTCAGGTTTAAAATAGCTTTTAAATGAACATCTTCACCGGATTTTTAATAGTTGTCTTGATTTACCTAACAAAAACATGTTTTCATAAATAAGTAAATTGTGGTTATATAACGTTATACATTATTTGTTCACTATGAACAATTTTATTTTATTTTTCAAATGAGTGTATATAACTATACCGTTTTTCATTCCTCCTCGCAAATTGCCTCCACTCTTGAGCTTCACAATCACGTACAATATGGACACTCTCTTTCGATTTGATTTTTTTAACCCCTCACACGACCATCTCAAGACAATTTGCAGTCGTCCGGTAATAGCGTCTGGATAGCCCCAAGTCTCGTCTTCAGATTGCCCCCTTCTAACACCTTAAGTGGCGAGTTGTGTTTTCATTTTGGTTTATTATGATTAGCCACCTGACACCGGCGGCTCTTAGACCCCAGTCTTGTGTGTGCCGTCTCGGCCCATTATCTTCAAACAGAAGCTTCACCATCTCTATCAGCTCGAGTATCGCGTTATCGCCTGCGAAACTGCCATAACGACCGGAGACACTCTGGCGATAGCTCTCTCTATCAACGCGTATCGGGTGTTGAGCAATTTGAATTACATCCCGGATAAGGGTAGCGATACATAAAATTGCGATATCGTCGTAAATTCGTAATTATAATACGGGCCCCGGAGCCTTTAATTTATACGTGCGACCCTAGATTTTACACTATTTTCGACTTAATCCACTTTCACCGGGTGTATTAATAATTTTCACGCTGACCCTCCGCGATAATATCCCATTTTATGTATTGGGAGTTTATCGTACCTTACACACATAAAGTATGAATAATATATGCTTTTTATGTGAAATTAATTTAACGTATTTTGTGGATTTATAGTGTATAAAATACCCTATCATAAAATCTAGATGTACTTTTGAATATGGAGCATAACCATGAATAAGGCTACGCCATATACATACATTCCCATTTATAGTGTATTTGTGTATTAAATAAGGAGCACATCCAAATCCTCCTTTCCGTGGTGCCACACTGCAAAGACGTCATCGACATATACTCGATAAAAAGATTAACTATTCTGGTGAACGCATAGGTGCTCCTTCTACTTGTTTGTAAAACTCCCTTTATAAATAAAACACGCGAATTTGAGACAATGTTTTGTTAACTCCATAATATATTTCGGCGGGTTATGTTTCCTAACAATGTGGTTAAGGGTTTCCGCAATGGGACTAAAAACAGCGAGGATACATCAAAACTAACTAGAAGGTCTTGAATTTTATCTATAAAATTGAATCTTTTTTTACATAATTATTTTTTTACAGTCGCAGTGTTGTCAGCTCCTGCTAAATTATTTGAAATAATTATTCATTAATATCTCTATAATCACTTTCGGCAAGTTTTGTTAGACCAACAGCATGGGTTTCGTCCTGCCCGTTCCACTGTTACTAACCTTCTGTCGTTCACCAAAACAGTGATAACTTCTCTCGATGCGGGAATTCAAGTAGACGTCGTGTGTACAGATTTTGAGAAAGCCTTTGACAAAGTTTGTCATAGGTTATTATTAAAAAAATTGTCGAACCTCGGTTGCTCGGATAATTTAACTCGGTTATTCTCGAGTTATTTAAGCAATCGTAGACAGTTTGTAGCCTATGGTGGCCGATTGTCAAAAGAATATTTTACCCCTTCGGGGATTCCTCAAGGATCCAATCTGGGACCTCTGCTTTTTGTGTTATTTATTAATGACATAAATACAGCAATTGAAAATTCAAGTTTTCTTCTGTACGCAGATGATTTAAAATTATATAAATGCATTCGATCTGTTGTGGACTCCTCTCTACAAAGTGATTTAGACTCTCTGTGGAGATGGGCTTCCATTAACCGTCTGCCATTTAGTGTCGGAAAGTGTCATACTGTGTCATTTTCTCGATCCCGTTCGCCATCAGCTTATTTCTTCTATCTCGGTGGTAACATTTTGACTAGAGAAACTTCCACTAAAGATCTCGGAATCACTTTCGAGAGCAAATGGAGGTTCTCTCTAAACATACACGACGTCTGTGATAAGTCTTCCAAGATGCTCGGCTTTGTTATGAGGAATGCCTTTCACTTTGACGATCCGTCAGTTATTCGCATCCTCTATGACACCTTAGTTTGTAGCATTCTTGAATCGGGATCTATAATTTGGAATCCCTGAATAGCCAAATATTCCCTTTTAGTGGAAAAAATTCAAAAAAGGTATTTAAGATACCTTTACAAAAGGACATTTGGTTATTATCCGTACTTATATCCCAGCGCCTTTCTTTTAGGAGCGTTGGGATATGATTCGCTGAGTTCCCGCAGAAAGCTGTATGTCGCTTAGAATTTTTTCAAATTACTAAAAGGTGCTGTCGACAATCCAGCTATTCTCGAGGAATTCTAGTTTTGGGTTACGGAACATTTTAGAGAATTACGATCGCGACCTCTTTTGATGGCTGTTAGGGCTAGGACATCCGCACTTGCCGTCTCGCTTATAGCTGTGGCCATCCGGCTCCTTAATACGCTGGCATTACATATTGACTTATTTAATGTTAGCTACCAGGATCTGATCCAGTTTGTATCATTTAATTTTGATATTTTATAATTTTTTGTTATGTTAAAGTATTGTTATATTTATGTATATATACGTTTTTTTATGTTTTATAAATTTAAAATTTGTTTTCGATCTTTGTGGCGCATGGGGTAACCTGTTACGCCACGTTGGTCTTAATTTAATCTAAAAAAAAAAAAAAGAAGCCATTTTTCCGTTAGTGATTGGATACCTTTTTGCTATATATTTTGATAGTATTTGAGTGGGTGCATCAACCACGCTTAATTTTTTTTCCTAATTTTTTCAATACACAATATCCAAATATAAAATTTACAATAGAACTTGAAGAAAATTGTCAACCACCCTTTCTGGACACACTAATAAAAAAAATACGGTTTCTATATTTCACATTCTAGAGCATAGTTTCTTAACCGGTAGTCCGCGGACGTTCAAAATAATATTTTTTAAGAATTAAAGCATGACAAGCATTATCACAATCTTTTGCAAAATTTGTCTTGATGACATCTACTTATTGCTTGTATCGAGATTTTCTGGAGAAATATAGAAAAGTTTTGTCACTACCGATCTCGATACACGAAAACCATGCTGTTGATTTTTCAAGTATTCTTTAATATGGCGTAAAGCATACTTACTTTTACGTTCATTGACTTAAAAATAAAAATAAAAATAATATATCATACAAATGTATTAGTTATTTGATATATTATATAAACCTCTTTTTAAGTTTTGCCTTAACTGTCCGAACCTGATTATTTTCTTTATTAAAAACATGTGTAGTTAATCAAATACCGACGTAATAATATGGGTTTGTCTTGTAAATCTAATAAAAGTTGTAGTTAACCTTGGAATTTTACAATACATTACATTTTACAATACAATATTGATTTTTAAGCAACAAATCTTTTAAGCGAAACCTTTTTCAAATTATAAAAAATATTGATAAATTTTAGTCGAGGACCAAAAATCTATTCAGCAACCGTATTTATATAAGATATAGCTATGACTCTTTATTGAACTAGAAATTTATTTAAGAATCGAAAATATTTATGTATATGCGAAATTTCCAATGTGTCATGAATCGCAGAATCGACCTGTAAGCGACGTGAAAAGTAGGGTACGATCTGAAGTGTATATTAGATTTCGGGAATGGTATACTACTTACACGCTAACATACGATAGATATTAAATTTTTTTAATAATAATAAATTGAAGCAAGTTTTTCATCGTCGCTCACGACGTTTAAAAGAAACATACTTCTATAAAATTGCATATTTTCTTAGATGCATTTTGCGAGCATCGTCTTTTCTTCCGGTGGTCGGTGATTGCCGGTGGTGGTTGGTGATGGTTGGTGGTGGTTTTGCGGCCGCTGTCGATGCAAATGAAACGACGTATGTTCGCGTCTCGCGTATTTGTTGTGGCAACAAAACGGAGCCGAGGGCAGGTGGGTCGGTTGTACCTGGTTGTGCAAAAGATGAGGGTTGGAGGTTTATGATCAGCCGTTCCCGTTCTTATTTGAATTTCAATACACAGTGTAAACTCGAACGGCGGCGCGAATTTACATAACAAATAACCGACTCGCGCACCCACTTTTCACCATGAATACCGCTCATCCGAAATCGTCCAAATCGGAATCCGACGCCGTATTTAGGCGACGTTGATCAGATTGGTCGACAGATTGCTATTATGCTAATTTGCGGGGCGAGTCGCGGTAGCAGTGGCCAAATGGTGGTTGATGGTTTCTCGTATACAGTATTTATCCACAACTCTCTAATATTGAATCCGGAAATTTAAACCAAATTTCTTACTTAATGCTCATTTTATGTAATGTTATCAAGTATCGTATTTAAACGTTTTTAAAATATTTTATTTGTAAATTCAGAAACAAGATTATATATATTTAATATAATAAATTATTTAATTTCAGGCCTTCTTCAATATTTATCCTAACTAAAATATTCCTTTTTTGAATAATTCTTGTAACTGATCGAAGTAGTTTAGCGAAAGATTCAATTTTTCAACATTTTTTTACTCAATATAAACATAGGGTTTACCTGGCCATAATAAATCACGGTGATCTTTAAATTATCCAATTGCCTCTTTTAGTTTGCTTATTTGTGAGCAGTACATAGTAGAATTATTGGTTTATTTTAATGGAAGAAGCTACCCAAAACAACCCCAATAGATAATAAATAAACAACATTTATTTATTAATTATCTGTTTATAAATCTGAATATCATAATTTATCAGATTTTCTCAATTCGTCGTCATGATCAATTATATAAACAATATTTATACTATTAAATAATCAAAAAACAATTATAATACACATCTAAAATAGATGAGCGCTATTACACAAAGTGCTGAAGTCCTGGCGATTCATCTTAATCTTTATAATTCACGGCGCGTATTTAATCCGTTAAGTGATCTCCCAACGGTGTTTCTTTTCAAACGCAGAAATCCATTTTTTCTTCAGTGATAAAATTTTTTTTTATCGTGAGTGAAACTGACCTTTTTTATATTGATATGCGGTAATCCTTCCATACAATTATAGATTGTTTTTTTTAGTTTGTGTAACGAATTGCTTTACTATATATCTTTTACTCGATTTGACTATCCAAAGTTTTCGTAAATATTTAAGTAACTGACCAATCTTACGTATCAACCGATTCAGGTTTAAGTTACCAGTTATTTGTTCATTATCATGAATCATGTTCCTACTCTAAAATATAAGATACGCCTCCAACTTCCTTTTCAACTTTTTTTTGAATCCTCTCTAACAACAAGGAGTACTTCACTGATATTTCAGAAAATGGAGCCATATTCGAGGACGTTACAATCAAACGTATTGTACAGAACTTGAATCATAACTAAGTTATAAAAGTGACATGCCCTCCACATGACAAAAACGAGCATCCTCGACGCCTTTTAACAAGTTATGGCGATATGCATAAAATATATCTATCCCTGCTCGTATATCACCGACGGAAGTATTTATGAAATAAAAATTATTCCGTGAAAGAATTCCACCGGGCAAGGGAATCTGAAAAATGAAAGTACGTGACATTTAGCAGTGCTGAAAGTAGTCGGTCAGCGATAGACCGACCACCTTCACAGCGACTTCAAATATTTTCAAAAGCGATGTTCATTTACCTAATCATTTCCAATTGAAAAATATTTATATTTAATTTTTTACATGCAGCGTTTTTTATACGTATTTAATTTAATAACTTCTCTAATTGATTTAATATGAAAAGTTAATTGGAAGCTTTCTATGTTTTGCTGCCGGAAAGCCTCCTACAGAGATATTTTCCAAGTGACACTTTTATACGACTTTTCGCCCCCATTCCGCCCGTTCGGACACAAAAGTACCACCGAAAAATGTCTTCACGGTTCGCCAGCCGTCCGTTAATCACGTCATTATTCACGTGGCGGACATCAAACGAAATAATTAACGGCGGCCAAGCGGCCATTCACGCGACTCGGCGATTTAACGTTTCAAACGGGACGTGAATCTAAATGCCGCAATAACAATGCGTTCGCAATTAATTTAAGTCGGACAATTGCACGTAGGGACGGACGAGCCAGGGCCGTATCGGGGAGTTGGGGGCGCATTAAGCGGGGCCGCTCATTTGCCGGACTTTACCACCCCTGCGGAAGGTCCTGATTATAATAAACCCTCCGGAGGGGCGATAGAGTCGCTCCGGGCAAAGATGAATGGCGCTAAGTGAGCTGGGTAACGCAAAAAATATATATCTTGAGGATACTTCAAATTCGCCCGTTGGAAATGGGAAAGCTCGCTTGTGATTCAATTAAAAGTTTCCATGAAATAATAAAGTAATATAATGAATTCATGTTACCGCTGGTTGAAAGGGTATGGTGGTTCATTAGTGCATAATTTTACTAATTAGTTTTTTTAATAGAAAATAACAGGACATATATATTTGGTTAAGAAGAGATTAAAATTTTGCCTCTCATATCCACTTTTACGCTTCTTAATTTAGCATATTATAATATAAATAGATCGCAATAGCATGTTATGTTATATATTCTTACGAATAATATAAAATAGAAGTTTCTTAAAAGCACTTGGATATAAGTGACATCACCGTTATCCGAACTTTATTTTATGCCCCATACATAAACTGGTAAATGCGCCTATTGCAAAAAAATCCTTATAATAAATAAAATGTATGTATAGATACATATCAAGTGATACATTTCAAACGAAAGTTTATTCTTCGTTACGCGAACCCTAGCGGAATTCACCGGATTAAAAACAATATTTATATTTTATTATGGGCACCGTGCATTGACGTTTAGCCTTGCACTGTATTTAAAAATAAATAAATCGACATTTTATAGAATGTTTTCATATTCACTTTTGAAATTGTTTGATTCATTTACAAAATACGCCAACGAGGGTCATACACGTCGAATCATCACTATTCGTCCGACTATACACACGAGACCTTTCGAAAGCTCTGCTTTCGACGAATGTGCTCATTATACAAATTCAAAATTCATAAAGAACTAACAATCAAACTCGAAACTCGCGTTTGATGGACGAGAGACGACTTCTCGACATGCGAAGCATCGCCAATTGGCTCGTTTCGTTTTAATTCGCACACAATCAGCCATTGTTTGTCGATTCCCAGCGGCCTTTGATTTGTGTGACATATGGCAATCGAAGCGGCGAAAACACTTTTTTGAACATGGGAGTATTCCCAAATAAATTGATAACAATATCACACTGATTATGGAATGAGGTAAACCCATAGGAGTTCACGTTATATATTTTTTACTTCCATCGCTAATGAATGTTTACGCAGAATTGTAAAAAGTACGTGTTAATCACGACTAGCTAGGGGTTTAAAATTGTAGTTTTTCTTATTTTTATATTCCTTGCGATTATACGATAGTACTTGACTGTGATTTAGTGGCATGGTAAACCATGTCTGTCTCATAATAGACATTATGCCTGTAATAGCCGCTAGTTTCCATTGTTAGCAAAGCCGATTAAATCTGTCGATAATTTCAAACGTAAAGGTGAGCCTCATCATCGTTTTAATAATTTAAAATAGATGTTTGACCTTTAATCCTATTCGATGGTGTACAACCTTAAAAATTATATTTTTAACTAGCAATATAGCATCTGCACTATCAAATGTGAGTAAACTATAAAAAATTGTATAATATGATACAAATAATAAAGTGCTGTAAATTGTGTTATTTATTAAGTGAATTAATTCATCAAACACCAATCTATATATCTAAATGTGAAAATAGATCGAGTAAAAATGAATCGTACAGCTCTATGTACTTTTTGTTAAGTTAAATGTGGCGTAGTTCTGGCATAGTATAAAACATGACATGTCTGAAATGAGCTATAGTCGTTTTCATAGAATCAAGTCTTAAAATAATTTTGAAACTTTTTCATAGAGTGCATTTTACTTCTGGAATTACTTCAAAGAATGTATGAAATTCGCATGCAATAATCCCATAATTCGTCACAGCAATGTCTACAATTAAAAGTTTATATTCCAAAAATAAAGATTGTGAACTTTTAATTGTGATAAAACTACCTTTAATTGTACACCCCCTATATTATACTCTGTATCCTGTGGTCGGTTGACGTGCTACGATTTTCCGGTCAGACGTCGTATATTACGGTTTTAAAGTCGTAATTGGGGTTTGTTGAACTTTTTGATTTATTAAACGCAAATCTTGCAGGCATCTATCCCTGCTGTTGCGCCCTCCTGGTCCGTCGGCGCTTTTGTTTCGAGCCCGAGGGTTGGCCACCCCTTTGTACACGATTTGCGGTTACGGGGATACCAGACGATGGGATTCCCCTTTCTTGTCGTATATCATTACCCACTTACTTATTGACGTTCCCATTCTGGCCGTATACCGACCCCATGGCCACTCTACTGCGAAGCCAACCGTCTAGCATAGCAAATTTTCCACAGAATAACACTTCATGTACCTACTTACTACAAGGCCAAAAATGAGTACTTTCGCCGAATAATCTGCAAAATTTTTCAGCTAGCAATGAGGAAAAATATAGGCAGAGCCTCTTTTTAAAATGACAATAAACTAATCAAAGGAGCTAAAAATATTCGCCCATAGTAAAACCTGAGGAAAGGGGATATAAAAAATCTTCTGCTCACTTTTTTGTAACACTCTATATTTACATTTACCCAAAAATATTATTCGACAATTGAACGTCTTGAGGCGCGCGTACTTTTACGGCCTCGGGTGGGAGGGTTAGGGAAAATGAAATGATATATTCGAATGGGGTGAAAATGGAAACGTTTCGAATAGCTTTCGCACCCGGCGGAATCCTCTCGATAATACTTGCAAATATTTCACACATCCGATTGCCTGTAATTTTCTTCACTTTTTTTTTCTCACATCCCCAGCTTCTCCTACGTTTTTTTTCGTCTCTCTTTCTCTGCGTGCCTTGTCTATAATGATTTACGTTTTATTTGAGAATTTGAGCCGCGGTCGATATTCGCGTTGGATTTTTCTTGTGTTTCGTATTCAAATCTTACTTTTTTAAAAGGAATAATCAAAGCAATCAGTCTGGTTTTGTTTTTTATCTGTATATTTTAGATGCTTTGCATATATCGGAGAAAAGACGAGGTTCAATCAGAAATGAAAGATGATCAAAAGCGTATTTAGAGTCAAAGAGTGGCTTTATTTTATCTGCTATATTTTTTAGTAATTCAAACTCATATATTAAGAAAGATACATATATTTTTTCAATACAATCTGACTGTATTTTACGTCAGATAAATTTAAATCTTTATATAAAATATAAAAATATATTTCTTATTTGATTTTAATGTTGTAATATTATATCTTTCGCATATCATTATTTTATTTATTTTAAAAGTAATATAAATTACCCGCAGACTTTTAAATACTCATTATATGTATCAATAAATAAACACGTATATTTTAGGTGTACCTGATACATTGTCAATTTTTTATACTTTTTATATCCCTATTATATAGTTTTTTTCTCCTCTATAGCCGATTATATGTTTCTAAAAGGCTATTTTGAGCTAATTATATATTTTAATAAATTACAAAACAGAGAGTTTGTCGTTATATGTATTTACCAAAAACATAATATATGTTTATGAATAAAAAAATATTACACAAATTCAGTTATAATAAATAAAATATGTATTATTTCATTTGCATTAACTATAGTACCTTATTCCTGGTTCTGTGAGTGCAAGTAAATTTTTTTATATCGTGCTCTTTCTTCTTAAAAATGCTGCTGTTTAATTTTATCGATATAATTACTTCTGCTATTCGTTTCATATATATACGATCTCATCAATATATTTTCGTATATTTTTATTTAGGTGTTTACTTGTCTAATATCTAAACAGTATTTCTTTGGTGCTTACTAAAAGTAGCATTACTTAGCTCAAACATTCCAAATTGATATAAATTGTATACCATATTATGTTATCTAAAAAATACAAATATGCAAAATTAATAATTAATATACAAAATACATTTGTATATTAATTAAGTATTTGTTTTATTTGTAAAACTATATTAATTATTTGCTAGTTTATGATAATTTTTTTCATTAGGCTTATAATAACAATTTCTGGAAACTCAAGTGTGTAATATTATATTATATATACATTTAGTTGCGGTAGTAAAGTAGCACTTTTAGTTTAATAATACAGTATATACATACCTAGAATTAACTGGAGCTGTTTTAAAAATAATATATCATAGTTATCAATCCGTGATAATTGATCGAAATTATAAATACCTAATAATCACTAATTCTGCTCTCCCAGATACGATAAAAACAAAAACTGGCCATCTCTTTCTCAATTATGAATAATGATGAAATAGATAGCTCTCGAACTGACTGTGCTAACGCAAATAGAGTATAGGTCCATATATGATTCGAACTTGGGTTTTTCGGTTTAATAGTCAGTGACTTACACTAGTCGTCTTTTATTATTAAAATTTTATATTATGAAAAAAAGGTATGATATTGCTATTTTAGGCACATGAATGTTTAACGGCTCTGTTTCTGTAGCGGAGAGGCAATAGTGAAAAAAAAAAATCAAATAGCTGTATTCCCATTCGCCTATTTTATACATGCAAGATTTCGTTCGGCCAACCTCAACAAAACGAGTGAGAGATAACACGAAAATGATTCTGGCAAAGGTTCCGAATTCATATCGCCTTCCGTTTGTATGTCACGTACTGCAAATTCAGGCTGGCAACACTGCACTCGTTGCAATTTGTGTATGTATGTGCATTTTGTCGCGTTTATGTGTCTGTTTGTTTGACGGACCCTCTGCGGAATAACAACGAGACACAAAGACGCTATAAGATTTTAATTTTCCTTATACATTATTTATAAAGAGTATAAATCATTCACCCCCGCATGCAAATAAATACATACAGAGTATCACACTTAAATATATGCAGAATATAAACACTTTCATCGTTGTCGTTTCTTCATTGATGAAGATCGTGACTCATAACCGCCTCTTGACTGGATCACTCAATGATATCTCCCTAATTTTCTGACTTTATATCTATACTGGCTTTCTGTTTAACAGTTACAAAGTTGAGTTTATGCTGCAAGAAACCCTCATGATAGATTATATTATTATATTGATGAGTAATTTAGAAACATCGTTGTTATATAATATAAGGTACTGCACTTGTATATGATCGAGACAATGATATTAATTTACATGTTCATTATTCTGAATTGCGTTTTTGCTTCCAGTAACATAAATTCGCAATTGACTTGAACTTAACATTGACAATTTAGTCAATATGAATGACAGTTGCAGTGGCATAGCTCTCGTTAACAATCATGCAAAAGGTTGCATATAAAAATAATTTAATCAAAAAACATCAGCTATTATCACAAATTAAAATAATACGATATAACTGAAATTAAATCGCAGATCACCCACCGTAAAAGCTTAGTATGAAAGCTGTTAAAAAATCTCTTTACCTACATTAACGACCTCTGAGCTTGTTCTGAAATATATACACATCATGATTACAATAACTTGGATTCCAAAGATGTACGTTGTTTGTTGAGGTGATTTTTGAGTTGAATTTGTACTGCATTAATAAGCTTTATATAATGCAATCGCTTTGACATTTTTTGTCCAACGTCAATTGTTTTTTTAATCTTAAAATCGTGTTTAGCATATCCACTTTTATATCCGGAATTAGAAATAATTATTTTACACGTACTGATTTTTTCCAGTTGTATTATTATGTAAGACTGAAAAGGCAGTCGCGAGGTGAATGCAACTTACGTTCGGCGCATGCAAATATGCATTATTATTATGCATAATTTATAAACTCTGGTGGTATGGGTGGCTTTGAATTATGGCTCTTTTTATTTTTAACGAGACCTTGTAAATTTATTGGCGTCGGTTGGCAGCGGCTATTTTGATTTTGATTGAGGGCTAACACAGAACGTAAACCATGAATATTGAACGCGTTTTGAGAAACACAGAACTAATTGCGCACAGCCGGCCGACCGACCTAAAAAGTGAAGGAACGAACGTCAAGTTTTTTGGACAGCCGGGAACAATTTGCATTTTCGCCCCCGCCGAAAACGAAGGGAAAAAATGAAGTTTTGACCAAAGACAAATGTGCAAAACAAACGAGCGGACAACAAACAGAAAGGATCGCAAATAAAAAAAAGCAAGAGTGAATATATTAAGCAGAGTATATATCCCATAGTAAATGGTAAATATTTATATATGAATATTATATTGAATATCTGCAATTACTGAAAAAATCCAATCAGAAGAGTCACCGTAACTCTTTTCTATTTAACTAATATGAAGCAGAAGAAATAAAAAAAATGTTTATTTATGAAAAATCAAGATTATTTAAGAACATAAATTATCGTATTTAGAAGAAGAAATAAGTATATTTATAATAAGTTATATTTTAAATACATTTTTGTAATACGTTAATGGTGTAAAATCTCTTTTATTGAGTACATTTTTTATGAAGCTAGGCGGTTTATATTTAATGCAAATTCTCAAAAAAATATTAAACTTTTTACAAGTTTCATTTTGATTCGTTTTCCTTTCATTATCATAAGATTAAAATGTTTATTTAAAAAAATATTATTGTTAGACCTGGGTGACTTCTGCTCTAATTACTGAAATGTTCACGAATTGCTTTTTACCGGTAATGAAAAGATATATGAAGCAGAAAGCTCTCGATTTTAAAGTTTTATTGATTGTCGCTAATGCACCTAGACATCCGCATTCAGAACATCTATATATGCAGATTTTTTTCAACACAATACAACAAGCTGTTTAAAACTGTTTAAATCGTTTTCTATCCACCATCGCTGAAATAAGACTTCTACATATTGATGGCTTAAAACCTAATTATTTGCATGATTTTTTAATAAACTTTTTATGTGTGATTTTGTGTATATTTCACCTTAGATTTATGTGGTTCTGTTAAATTATGTATAAACGCATTATTAATTTTTCAACGTAAGCTGTGCTTTTTTAATCGATATTTCTTTATCCTTTGGAACACGTGTACTGTTTTAAAGAGTGTACAGTATAAAAAAATTAGACTGAAAATAAAAGTTTTTGTGAAAGAATAAGTTCAACCTGATTATATATTTTTTATATCCAGATTCCTTTTGACTTAACCATATTATAATAGAACCAAAAACTTTCAATTTTAAATTGTTTATTAATTTGTATTTTTATTTTTGTTTCAGGTATGTCATTGCTCTACTACACAGCGGCGTGTGTTCGTTGCTGATGTATTCAAGTATTATTTTTTTAATAACCTCCCAAGGGTGGAAATGCAGCGAAATTTTCTACGCTGCTCTTCCCCTATATCCATACTAGCCGAATTCTATTTATTTTCTTTTTTCACTCGTCGCTACCACCCACCTCTTATTCACCGCCAAGAGGCCGTAAATTTAACTGTACTTCCGTTTTCCGAAACGAATTTGCCTTTTTTTCACTGCTGTTCATAAGTGCTTCTTGCCTTTCCCCCGCAAATCGGCTTAGCGCCCAGAAAAATAAATTTCAATCGATCCTTTTATATTTTCACGGTATATTATGTTTTTCTATTGAGCAATAAAATATTTACTTACTTGTTTCAAAATAGTTTTTTGTTAATATCAGTTGCATATTAGATTAAAAGCATGTTCATGTTACTTAAAACTGATCCAACTATTTGAATTATTTTTAAACTAAAACTAATTGGAAATTCACGTCATGTAGCGAATGAAAGTTTTAAGCCGATTATATACAACGTTTGAGCCCATTAATCTTTTACACGATCGAGATATATGGGTGAATAAAATTTTACGGATGGTACTACCGTTGAAAAAATATATATATTATATAGAAAGCAATTCAATTTTACTATTATAGCCGAAATACGTTAGTCCCTGCAGATGGACTGTATAAATTCTAGAGTTTCCATTAAATAATATTACGCAATTACTTGCTTTCGAACAAAATACCTTAGTACGTATATATTTAGAATGCTTTAAAAATATTTATAAATAATAGTATTTATGGCTTAGGTTGGTTTGCTTTTTTTTCGACTATTATACATTTAACTTGTTTTTTTGTGTTCAACTTACCTTGTACCAAAAAAGGTTTCTTACTATTATATATATTTTTAAGACATTCATTAATAAAAAACCTTATCAATCTAACAAAAAAATATTAAAGAAATAGCTTCTAATAACCATTTCTTTAATATTTTTTTGTTATATATAATCATGTATTTTATAAAATCTACTATAAAATCTTAAAAAAGAATTTACTTTATTTTGTAATATATATTTTTTGCCTAAATATGTGATTTTTTTTAGTTTGTTTGTTATTGTATCATTTAACAGGGCTGCTCATTATTATGATAAGATTCAATAGGTTTTTTGGTGGATAGAACATGATTTAAACAGTTTTAAACACATTATTGTATAGTGTAGAAAACCTGTACTTTAGACCTATCATTTTGAAGGACGGTGCTTAATTTTAAAAGGATTCAAAAATATCACAATAGACGATTTTCTCTATATCCTACCAAACACGATGCATTGCAATTTTATAAATTTTGCCATTCTAATTTTATGTCAATTTGTAATTGCTTACACATTGCTTTATCTTTAGGCTTCAATTAAAGATAAGCGTGCCAATATTATGGTTGTAAATCAATGGAGTAAATTATCTAATGGAAAATGATGAGAAACTCACACACCGTACCTAAATTTGTGTTTTTTAGTCAACATTGAATATGACTTTGAATTTCTTATCAGCAGCCTTCTAATTTATTAGCAATTTGAAAACCTTAGATCGCAATTTGGGTCTGTAAACATTTGGTTGCATCCCTCCGTGCGCTACAAATGTTTCTGTTTACTTTAGTCGCAAATATTGTCTTTAAGAAAGTCATTAATAAAATGTATTCACTTTTTTGACAAATGCTTAAGTCGCTCTCTTATAATATATTTTCTCAGTAAGCCTTTTATATCCTTAACATTGTTAATATTTTCTAAAATATCTTAAGGGACATAAAATTTGTCAACCTATTATATTCAATAGTATCATTATTATTAAGGGCTCAAATATTAAATTATTCTACTCAATAATTACTCTAACTTATCGGAATGAGCCATATTATATATTATATAATATACGCAACCAACAATTGTTTTCCGAGTCAATCGTTCAAATGCGTTTAACCGATTGCGCATTGACAGGTTAATTGGAATTAACCGATCAGCCGCAAACATATACGCATTAACCGGTCAAATCAGCCGCGAGTTAAACAGCTCGTTGTCGAGAGGGTGGCATTATTTCGCACCCCTTTCGCGTCGTTAATCATTTCGCAATACAGCCCTTCTACGATGAAACAATCCCTATCCCTTCGATGTTTGCCAATGTCTACGCCGCGATTATGGCTGCAAATTTATCGATAAGCTCTTTGCGGCTAAATTATTGAGGAATGCCGCATATGACGACAATAATTTGCTTAAATTTTAACTTCTAGCTAATAATAACTGATCTATCATGCTTCTAATATTTAAATATTTTTTATATGTTGTATATACGAGGTATATATTCGAAATAGCGAGTTTATTTTTAGTGCTCCTTTTTCAAGTTGCTGAACATCAAAAAAGCTCCTCACACTTGAGCCGTGGTTCTTTATTAAATTTCCCTGCTTATCCCGCGGTGAGGGATTTCCATTTTTTCACATGTCATTTCGGGTACTGCCACCCCGCGAGAACAATCCTATTATTGAATCAGTGTACTCCGGCGAAACAATTTATTTCTTTTCCCTTCGTGCCAAAGTACAACTTGTTCTTGCGCTGCACCTCATTAAGTTACCTCCATTGTGAAGAGTTTTCCATTGCGTTTTTTTCCTTTCTTCGTATCTTTCTTTCTTTCTTCCTCGCTCTCGTCTCGCCTCGTCTCGTTTCATATTCGTCGCCGAGATAATAACGTATACTCTTCTCCGCAGGTGAGAAGTTTGGCTGAGTTTTCCAGCTCGCGCCCCCCGCGGACTCGTTCCCTTTGTCTGATTCTAAATCTAAAACACCCATGTACCACTCGATGGTGTTCAACCGAACGGCTGGGGAGTCTCATTCTCTCATTCTCTCGCTCTTTACGTGTACGCACACGTCATTATATACGCCTTTTGTGGAGGAGAACGAACGCTTCACTTCTTAGTGGGATAATCATATTTGAGACACGGACGTAACGTAGCGTAATAATTCTGTTTTTATCTTCAAGAATGAATTTAAACAATATGTAAACACGGTATCACAATATTAAAACACGATTTAATACGCTTTAATTGGATAGAATTATCATAACATTAAAAAAATATAACATTTAAATTTTATTACAATTAAGTACAAAAATTCAATATAAAATATTTATACTCAATGTTAGTTACTGCTTTAAATTTTTTTTTAGTTTTTGTACAATATATTATTTTTTATCTTACTTACTTGTAATATATTTTTTGTGTATTATTATAATACTATGTATTGTTTTTTGACCATTTTAACGCGCTGGAGTAAATATTTAGTCACGTTGGTTTTAATTTAGTTTAAATAAATAATCAGCCTGAAATAAAACACCTAATAAATATTTATTTACTATGAGTATTACTATTTTTTTAAATATGTAATTACATAAAACTATTATTTCAAAACGTAATTAATAGTGTTTTATATTGCATTTGTGTAAATGCGTCAACAATAAAAAAAACAAAGCTTTCGGCAAACGATGTCAACCGAGCTTTTTCGCAACGCGACAAATTGCGACAGTGTAAACTTTTGTTCCGATTGAATTTGATTGAAAAAGAACGATCGACCAAAATTCGCAACGACTTTTCCGCAATACGGAGACTTGCTCGGTTTACATAATTTTCGAGTGCGCCGCTGTTGCGAGAACAACTGCAACGAATTACATCACAAAAAAATGACAATTCCAAATTGGCCGCAAAGCAGCAGTCCTACCGCAGACAATTGTCCGTAATCTTTTTCTGAATATTTCCCATTAAGCTGCTTCAACCCCCGTCTACCTTCCCCGCCCTTCTCGGCTTTCTTTTCGACGTCCTTTTCGGAGATTTAAGGCAGATTACAGGACGTCCAACTGCAATCGTCCCTCTTTGCCGACCACTGATGGAAAAAGGCTTCCTTGCCGAGGAAAACCTCATTCGAAACGATTTATCTTTTCAGCTGTTAACTAAATATTTTGCATTACCTTATTTTTAGAATATTGCTGAATAGATTTATATATTTATAGTTAATAAGCCGGATAATTATAACTGATTTTTAATATGGATTTATTCGTACAACAACAAACTAAATATTTTTAGTCAGATTTTTTGGGAAATTAATATTATTATATCAATACATTCAAACCTAAATCCCATACGATTGCTTTCGAATACAATAAGTGTTGTTGTGCAGTCAGGCAACTATTGTATCTTCCCTCAATTCCTATCTCACGTGAGTTTCAAGGTGTCGGAGGGGCTCGTGTCCTCGACCAGACACAAAGGACCTGACTTTGGCCCGGGATGGGACAGACAAAACCCACTGACCTGTGTGTAATTCGAGGGTTTTATCATGCGAATTTCGCCCCGAGTTTTCCTTTTGTGTCACCAACAATTCTGATGGAGCAGCGGGACATAAATATGCACTGAGCTAAGCAGAATGATATTAAAAAAATGTATACTGCATCATAGTAACTATAATTAGATTTTTATGATAAAAATATGTTATTGGACTAATTAAAATGCAGAAAATATCAATGCTAAATATTTTTCTTATAAAATACTTGTTTTATACTAAACTGTATTCTTTAACATTTGGCCATAGGCACTGTATTTTGTTGAATTTTATTCCACTTTTAGGAATTGAGTATTTTGGATGCTCTGCATGTGATTAAATTTACTAGTTAAAAAAGATCCAAACTAAAAAAATTTTATCTGAATTGGTACATATACATACTTAAGTTTGTTAAAATCTAGACTAAAAGTGAAGGAATTAAAACATATATGAGCGGGGAAAAAAATCTCATTCATATACATATGTCTGTATTATAAGTAAGAATCGTTTCCTTAATCACATGTGTATAAAATGTTTTTTTTTAACTTAATCGCGTTCAATTCTGCGGTTTCTCTGTATCCAAATTCCTCGGAAGCATAATATGGCTATCAACCTTAAGGATTAGTTTATACTGTATTATTCTACTTAGATTAAAATAATTTATGAACTCACCTGAATATCTGATAGCTTCTGAATCGTCCATGATCTTGGCAATTGCGTAAAATTAACGTCTTTAAATTGGTGTTATCGCTTTAATCAAGAATTTTTACATATTGATAGTGTTTACGCCATTTGTTAATGTACTTAAATAACTACTTAAATTGCGTTAAAAAAAAAAATTATTTAAGTACTCATTTACATGATAATCTCAGAAGAACTGTCTCTAAAATTTTAATATATTCAGAGTTTAGTTCTCTTTTCACAAGATTAGAATCGCGTTATAAACATTAAAACAAAGAAAATACTGTAAACTTTAATTGATTGTATTAAAATATGTATATTTTTTAAGTGCGCTATAAATAACTCACCTCTCAGTTGCAAAAATGTTTTCGCTTTGTGGTCATCCCAGTCAGTTTTGCGGTCCACCCTCTTCGGCCGTCAATTCAATACGAAATCCAATTTCGTTTACGCGCCACAACTTTACTCATTTCTTTTATACATACGTATACCGACGACCAAGTCCGTCCCTGTCTACAGAGCCGGAGCACGCATTTCCTTAAGAAATTTCACCCGCCTCTGAAAGATTCCCGAGAAGGAACTTTCTGATCACCCGATTGAAACAATAGACACTTTTACTCGGAACAATTAACGAGCCGCCACAATGGGTGGTAATTATTCTGGAAATCTTTATGAAAATCGTTTCGACTCTCAACGTTTAAGCAATTATGCAACATATTAAACGTATTTTTTTTATTTAATTTCGCTTTCATTTTATCTTTACAAATGACCCATCATTTAAAAATAGAAATTCCTTTGCCCATGTGAAACTTCACCATAATTACTGGTAGCAGTCAGGTGAACGCGATATTAAAATTGTTAAACGACTACAAACGACAAAATGTAATACGCGACTCACCCCCAAAAAGGGATAACCTGCAACCCCTCTCGGATGAGATAATTGTTTTTTCGGCATGTATCTACGCACATACGTCGTATATATTAATATAACACATATCCAATCGAGATTTAATTTTCTCAGATCAATTACCTGTGCAAGAGTGGCGGCCTTAATTGAAATTAATACTAATCACGCGATTTGGAAAGCCATCGAATGGCGCAATAGAGAATTTTCGATGTGCTTTATTACATCGTTAATTAATTTGAAAACGGTGTGCCATAAACGAGAGAGAGGCAGAAGAAGAGGCGTTTTAAGAAAATGGGGTGTTGCCAAGGGAATCTCCATGGCGATCGTTCCTCCTCTCTTGAAATAATCGGGATCGTCGTAATGTTTTTAATTTTACTACTAATTGTGCTACATTATTTCTCTGGCGGTATTATTTAATCTTTGCTTCTTAGAGCAGTCTCAGTAACACAATTTTTTTTTAGGGAAAATTTATACAATATTCTGTAGCACAATTTGTGACGCACTAACCAGAGATATTTTCCACAGTGAATCTTTGAGCAGCCATAATCGTAAAACTTACACAGGCGGTCGTCAACTTGAATAATGTCTGTCATCATTGCTGAATTATTCTTGGGACAACATTGTAGTGTATTTACTTACTGAATGATGAAATTTTAAATGCCTCGTATATTAATTGTAATTCTGTAAGGAATAAAATTTAATATAAATTAAATTATGTTTAACGATTATCGTTATATTGTTCGTTTTTGCCACAAAGATATGATTCTTAGATTTATATATAAACTGAGAAACGACTATATAGTACGCGTTATTATATAAAATGTTAATAGAAGTAAACGTGATTCACTTATTTTACATTACAACGATACAATTATTCCATTAAAACCAATCTCAAATTTTACAATCGTATTTTCACTTAATATACATAGTTTTTTTTTTTAATTGAAGAACAACTTTTCAATGGCGCGTTGCAATAGTAGTTTTCTGATATTTTTATTAAAAATTTTGATGGACAAAGCTTTCTTAAAACTTAATGACTTAGTCGACAAACTGCTGATTGTTTTGGCCCGCAACTATTTTATTTGCGATTATCTAAAATCATATATAGTAATTCTGAAAGACCTTAAATAAATTAATCAAAATAAAACTAACATAAGTAATTCTGGATACAAGTATAGAACATTCGTTAAAAAGGTCACATCTATCAGTGTTCTACCATTATTATCTATGGTATTTCGGAAAGTTGGTAATATGAAATTCTTGAATTTGACTATCATACCACGTTTCTATTTTTTTAGTGCTTTATTTGCTTTAAAATTTATATTAAAAGCAAATGGGGTGATAAATTATAGCGCACCTAGTATTTATTCTTGAGAGTTTCTCGAAAAATTTACAAAATTACGATTTGTTAGTTTTCTTAGAAATGTTTTTTTGGTTAAAAATCAAATTTATATAAACATTTTATAAGCAAATGTGTTAAATTCACGGCTAATCAATAAAAAAACAGAAATAGCTAATTGTTGGTTTTATATTATATTTTCATTTTCTCTATTTTAGCCCAAAATTAGTATTAATTGCATTAAGTATGTACTAAGTATTTTACCTATTACTATTGTATTATGTTTGAACGCAGCTTAAGAAATATATTATTTAATATATAATAATACATCACATATATTTATTTAAAGCTTGAACAGTCGTTATTGTATGGGTATAATATTTATGTAATATATTTGTATAATCCTGTACATCAAGTCATATTAATCTGTGCGTAAATTGTTACATAATATTTATGTTTACCAAACAAATCCTCGTTTTATTTATTTCTCTCTTAGTAACCTACCCTGGACGAAAAATAACAATATTTAATTACTTCCATGTAAAATGTTGTAGATAAAAACAAAAAAAATAAGAACATAATGGTATCGATCCTAGAGGGCCGCCGATACTGATCTTCGCCTTTTGTACCTTCGAAACCCAATCAACGTCTTCGTATCGGTCGCGTGGGTGTACCGAAATAACAAGGCTAGAATTAAAGGATGACCCGGCGCGGCGCTGCCTCGAGCCCTTGGTCCTTCGGACAGTCCTTTAAATTAACCGCCCATAAATATGTCGAGGACGAGCGCCGCTGTCGCCGCAAGATAACTACCGCACGGGCCCCACGTCCACCGCAATATTAAATTATACACATCCATCTCTTTTAATACCTGCCCTTAATATTTATAATATATTTATTATAAACATGCTGTACGTGCCCGTGTAACACCGGGTGATTAAAAAATTAATCGCAAAACGTCGCAAACAAACATAAGTATATTATGCCAAGGGCTTAATTAGTACATATATTCATATTGGGCTACTTTTAAATAAACCCCCTTTGTAAAACTTTTCTATTTTTATTATTTCGCTAAAAATATGTTCTTGCTCAATTATATGTTTTTCATATTTTCTTCCGTTAATGTACGTAAAAGTTTTATTTGCTTAATACGTATGTAGCATTTAACACAATTACAGCTACTTTTAACCAACACATCTTTATGACACTGAATTTAACCATTGTTATTAATTAATGTACTAATGTATATTAGTCCTCTCCTTAAATCTCCATAAATGGCAATGTGCTTATAAACATAGTCTCGTACTTATAAAGCAGGAATAAGTAATGTTTATGATACAAAATTATTGATCTATTTTCAAAAAAAAAGTAAAAAAAATATTTTTTACGACTTATTAATGTTGAATAAATAGTAATAAATTAAAAGGTATTTTCAAGAAAATAAGCATATAATTATTTCTTAAGTTTATATTTTACTCTCTGAATATTTCTTATACCTCTACAAATTCAATACATACCGTACAAGAAGTAAATAATATATTTTTATAACGTTCATGCTGTGATTTTGGAAATACACTGTATTTAAGTCAGTAAGAAAAGGTACATAATAATTATTATGACCCGTTCGCACCCCACGACTTCGGGGGCGTGCCGTATAACGCTAAAACACTATAATTATCACACTGTTACGTGGGAATAAATTTTGCTGTATATCGAACTATAGAACGCTAACAAAAAACTTATATTTTTTAAAATCAATAGTAGTGAATATGTATTTAAATAATGTACAAGTATTAGTGCTTTTTTTATCATTTTAATAAATATTTCGACAAAATCATATTAATATTACAATTACATTTAAATTAATTAACTTAATATCAGATATTTCAACATACAACAATATTATTCTCCCGCCTACATTCTAGTGATTTGAGCAGTTCATTAAAATTATGTATTATAAATAATTAATATGAACCATGAATAGTAAATATAGAAAACTTTTGATAAATTCGTAGAATTTTTACGAACTATTGCAGTATCTAAATAAAAAAGAATGCGATAAATATATAAGTATGTACATACTATGAAAAACATCCATGCATTTCGGTAATTAAATTTTGTATCTGGGTCAGGAATTTGGTAAAAAGAGGCGCTATAAATCTTTGATAACACGATGGATCGTCTCTGGGCAGCCAATCTCTGTATTCAATTTGGCTAATAAGCTTTCATTCGCGTGACCAAAGAGCGTAAAGTAAAACTGATAAGCCCCTTTGTAGTAGGAGCCGCGACATGAGCTAGATTTTAACTAATAACGGCTCAATACTGATTTACAATTGATAAGTCAATTATTGTATTTTTAATACAATTTATATCAAAATATCTTTAATTAATTAATTTACATATTTTTATATATTTTCTACCTAGAATCTAGTCTGACAGTAATTTAACCGCATGGACAGTATATGTATATAATATATTTTTTACAGATATACTTGAATTATCTGAGATTACCTTGTAAGTTTGTAGCTAGAGATAATTAATTGTCACTGTTTGAACATGAACATTTATAATACTGATTTTTTATTACATATTATATGATGAATGTGATAAAGGTTAAAGACTATATTGACATATTCTATCAGCAAAATAAAAACAAATTTGTATTAATTTGACTTTTATGAAAGCTTTCAATTTCTTTTAGTGCCCTGATTTTAAAAATTAATTGTGCAAGATTTTATAAATGATCATGTAAATAATAATAATTAAAGGAAAGTAATAAATTTTAGATAAAAGCTCAGTCCAATCATTAAATATCTTTGTAAAATAGTTTTTTTACGATAGTTGCCTGAGAAAAATTATGATTTCTTATTTGACTAGCACGATAAGCTAGTGGTTTACTCAGTGACTTATACCTAAAAGCGCCGAGTTTGAATTTCACATAAAATATGTGTTTTAATGTGAGATCAAAATTAAAGAATAATATATAATTATAATTCTGATCGATTATCACAGATTAGGTTTTCTTAGATTTTCCTTATCTCACGGCACGGATCTTGATAAGTAATTCAAATCAAGCTAGGTCGTAAATATTATGTAAAAAAATCACAAATAATCTCATGTAGAATATCATACATGAAAAAAAATTTAATATTAAAATTTTATTAAGAACTCGATTTTCTTTATAATGTAATAAAAATCAGTAAAATGAATAAGTCTTAATAATACTTATGATATATTATTATAAATAGCACATAAAACATTTCTAGCTGCGTTTTTGGCTCTGTTTTTAGTAATGTCAAAATCTAAATCAAAACAGTTTTGTTAGTGTATTTATATAAATTATTTTGCTAGCATTACTTTATTAATTAAAAAAATATTTTTAGATTTTTTTTATTAAAGATTTTATTTAAAAATGCTCATATACAATTGTGTTAAGTAACAAAATTACCCTTATGTTAGAAAATTTCATAATTTATTTTTTAAAATAATAAAAAAATTAAATAATGATGCTTACAAAAATATTGTGTTAGGGGTTTTTAAACTAAACATTTCTTTAATACACTTTAAGAATTAATTAAAAAAATCTAGACACAAAATTTTATTGACTAAAAATTGTCGAACGAAATCTGCAAAATGAATTGTTTTCTTTTGAATCCCTTGTCTTTAACCATGCACTATATATTAATACATAGTGTATTTTTACCAATATTGCTTTGACGAAATATTCGCTTCGTGTACAGCTTCCGATAATGACGCTCTCGTCGTCGACTAATTACATTGTCATTATTTTCTATGATCGATTCAATTTGTCTGTTGACGACAAAGGCGGGGGGGCGTCGGCCAAATTCAATATTGTCATCGGTGGTCCTCTCCTTTACTGTTCAATAGGCACACCGATTTTGTCCGATTCACCCCCAAAATCGCTTTCTTCCGCCAAAATTAATTAGTTTCGACGGCCGCGCCGCGTTAATTAATCAGGTTTAAACTTTGACGGTGTTGTGCCGGATGCGGGCGGCAAATCCATAGATCTGGATTTGGGGATTCATCGAATGTATATTTTCACTTTGTTCCATATATTATGTATAAAGCTGGAAACTTGTATTTAAGCTCTGCTTTTACGTATTAATCGACCGTTCCTAGTATACACATGTGAACTGTAACAAACAATTTAATTATGTCAATATAAATTCATTTACGTGCAGCAAAACCGCAATTAAAAGCCAATATTGATGAAATTATAAAAATATCATTTGCACCTTTGCGTGTAATTATCGCATTGTATCTGACGTTGATAACCCAAAAAATGCATATCTTGAGATAATCGATTTAAAAGTGAATGTAGTGTAAATGCCAACTATACCATCCGTCCAAGTGGGAGTTGCATTTTTGCTTATTTATAAATATTTTCTTAATTTTCTGAGACAGAATTCTTACCCTTAAAATACTTTATCTGAATAAGAAGTTTTTTAGTAATCCAAGCCAAACGACTCGGATTTTTCCAATTCGCCGCTATATCGGTTTTCAAGTTTTTGACAGGATACTTCATTGACTTTTTCGAAAAGTCTTGGATGCTGTGAGCAAAAGTTCGGTTGCATTCTCAGTCTGCCATAAACATGTCTTCGGCGGGCAGCGTATAAGTATTGCCGTGGTCCGAGTGGTTCGTGGAGTTTGCTAAACTTCCCAAACGGTCGGTCCTACGAGCAAAATGGCTCCAAAAGTTTTAATTGAAGAACACGACGGGAAACCCGAGCAGTAGCTGGTGAAGCAGTATGATTAATTGGCGCGCCTTGGGCTAAAATCGAGAAAACGCTTGACAAACCGATGCTGCTGCAATATCCACCAACCATTAGGAAATAAACCCAATATTTAGCCCATTTGCCAAATTGCCCAAGATATTTAGATATTTCCCTCGTTTAAGCGGGCTTAAAGTGTTATTTGAACGGAGTAGAGTTGATCGAGTTGATATATCAACTGCATTCTTTTAACTTTGATTCAGTTATGAATGGAGGGTAGAAAGCGAGATACTTATGGAAAGAAAACTTATTTTTTGAAAGTTTAAATTGCGGCTTTAAAGTCGAAAGAGCACTTGAATTGCCGATAAGTAATAATAATGTGTTATGTAATATGATTTAAAATTATCGTTTGCCAAAAATTTCAGCAAAAATGAATAATTTGATAGTGTTGTCTTAAATATAATTTTTACAATAAAAAATACATTTTGTATTGTCAACATTTGACTTTTAATTAAATATAATAATTAGCAATAAATAAAGTTTATTAATAACTACTTTTAAATTAAAATAAAATATTTCTTCGTTTTATGTAATGTATTTTATTATTATATATCCACAAAAATACTCAAATGGAAATACGCTATGCATTATCCTCTTACGTTTGATCTTATCCTCTTTGTCTTACTCTCAACAGTAAGAGGTTTTTACGGTTCAATAAAGGGATGAAAATTTTCCAGTGTTTTCACCCCGCGCATCTGTCCATGAAATATTCTTATCCTTGGCAATATCTCCAGGCTATTTTTTTTTTATTTTGAAGAGGCACCCAAAAAACATTTACAATTTTCGCCGTCGGCTTAAAAATTCTTCATCGGCGAACAGGTGTGAACATGATCTATCGGCGGCACTTAAGTTTTATGAAAGTCCTTTTTCCCTCACCTTTTGATTTAATGGTCACCCAGAGCGTGCTTCATATTAAAGCGTCGGATGTAAGAAAAGACCCCGGAGGGCTTTTGTTACCATATACCGCGTGATGAATGAAGGAACAACCTGTCCAAACCCACCTAGGGATGAGTCTGGTTCGTCCATATTGTTCGGCCTTGCTTCGAAAGGGAGTCATAAAAGAATATATGAAACCAGCAAATTTATGCCAAACACTTTCGATGGTCTTATTAAAAATTGCATAAACTAACTTTTAGAATTTTAACTAATGCTTAATATTATAATAATATATAGATATATATCATTTAATTAAAAAAAATATATTAAGGGTAGTGATTTGGGCTTTTAATAATGATTTTTTTTAAATTAAGGTTGTTATTGGATTTTATATGTAATGAAAAATATTTTTTAATAAAAATACATAAAATCACAAAAAGTATGTTTAGTACCAAGAATGTTAGAGAAAATGAGCAAAATGTAATTGATATTTATTTTATTATATTTAATAACTACTAAATAAATAAATACTATATGTTTGTTTATTAATTTATAATACATAAGTATAAACTTATATTATATTTTTATATATCTTATATTATGTATGTAGATATTTTTCTCGAAGAAAAAAATAAACGTTTAGACTTTTATAGAAAAATAATTTTTAGTCATTCATTAACAGCTTGTTAATTATAAATCATTATAATTTCCTTAAAAGTCATTAATCCTCATCTTAGCTCTCTTTGAAATCTCGTAGTCTTTTCATTTTACTTTTACTTTCTAATTCATAGCTTTGTCTAATTTTACTGTGCTATTAAATTGCGGTGTTGCTATTTTATAGTGCCGTATCTTGAAATCAATTTGAGTTTTTAAAGACTCTATATTAGTTCAAAATTAAATATAGTATACTTTCGATTATTCTTGCTAATTCTTGATTTAATTGGATTTATTTTTATTTGATTTTAATATATGTATAATATATGATATTTACAACACAGATTATATTTTTTTGATTTAATAAAAATATCTGTGTAAATTTAATATTTTTTAAATCACAGATAATCTGCAATCGCACAATCGAGAGAACAGTGTATTAATATATTGAAAGCTCTAAACGTAATTTATCATAGCTCTTCTGCATGCTATGATAATGTGTTCTTTACAATAATTAATTATCTTTTTTGTCAAAGTATTAAGGAATATTTTTTTCCTATATTAGATCTACCTTTCTATCGCTTGATTATCAAGCGTTTTTTTGAACCTTTTATAACAATATTACGAATGAGATTCGAATACAGCACATCTAAACCGAATTTTGACCAATAGGAGAGCGCAAAAAACAATTATCACTTCTCAGAAGACAAAAATTCACGTCAAAAGCAATAAAATCGTGTCGGCGCCGCTCGCAGTGGGAACGCTCGTTACCGAGCGTTCCCACTGCGAGCGACGCGTCACGATTTTATTACTTTTGACATGAATTTTTGTCTTCTAAGAAGTGATAATTGTTTTTGCGCTCACCTATTGACCAAAATTCAGTTTGAATATATTTTGATCAGCCATTTTATATTATGAGTCCATAGTAATAGCTATCATATTTTTAAAACATAGTGTAATACCGAAATGCAGACAAATTGTGGAGCAATATGTGAGATGCGATGTCTGTCTATACTTATTCTTCTGCTTATTTCCCCCTAAGGAATGAGTTTGTTGAGTTAGTATTTTGGACATGACTTAATGAAAGTTTTAAAACTATTTAGTATTAGAACGTTCATTAAGTTTTGGTTTGGGTTTGAACTGCAAATGAACGTTTCGCAACTGTTAAATTGCGTTTCATAGACATCTTAGAGCAGCATATTTGCGCATATCAGTTAAATTATATTTTCGCTAGTATAAATATATATCTACTGGTGAAAATGTATTTAGAATTTACTAGTGATAATATAACTTTACCAAAAATACACATTCGCTATAACATTTATATACCGGATGTAAGTAAATAATGATAAATATGTAAATATATTGATATTACGACATATAGAAAAGTTGAAATCATATAATTTTACTATCACCTGCCAGATAATTTATATTTTCATGTATTCTAATATGATTTTACTGAAATGTCATATTAAAAAAAATATTTTTGGGATAGATTTAAGACAGTTTTTCTAGATTTTCTTTTTTGAATAAGCACAAGAAACTGATAATACAATCTATAAAAACATTAAATTTATATAATTCAGCTGGTGCTGTTGTTGATTTTTCGTTATTTCTTTGCTTCTTCCTTTGGTATTTGATCAACTGAATTTTTAGATCGAATACCTAAATTTACTGCTTCTAATTTACATTTGTTGAATATTTTCCCTCATGTCTAATATTTTTTAAATGATTATAAAGTAATAAAGTCAACAATAATATGCAAACAAATTTTAACACAAACGAAGCTGCGTCAAAAATATATATTCTGTCCCTTTAAATAATAATGTTTATTGTGAAAGTACTACCTAAAAAGTGTGTGCTTTTGAAGGCAATGTTCCGCTCCTTTTATTTTTTGTATAACATGTATAATCAGGTATATGTTCTTTTAGAATCTAATGGAACGTATACCTGAAATTTATCATTATATAGGTACATTTCAGACAACTGTAGTTTAGTTCAGATTTATTATCTGAGATATTTTTTTTATAAATATATTCTTGCTATAGTTTTTTTCTTGAATTGCGCACCTTAAGGAGAAAAGTCCTCGGGAATTTGTCTCCTCCCCCCTCTATATATTATTAAGAAAATCAACAATATGCATTGGGCACCTAAAGGTGTCATGAACCTTTTTTAATATGTTTGTATTTTTGTATAATTTAAGGTTGAAAAACACTTTACTTTTTAAAAATAATATTTAAATAATTTAAGGCATAAATAGATGCTTCCCGCATATTAGCAAATTTCTGAATGGCGTGCAAAAATATCATCTGCGTGAAAGAGTTAAAGCATTAAATAATTGTCTCTCCGTCATGATCCACGTATTGATTCCAATTTTTTTTAATTAAGAATAATCTTTAATAATCATATTTGCTAAAGCAATAACATGAACTCTTATTGTTTACATTCAAAAGAATCTATCGACTAATATAATTATAAAATTGCTTCTAAATAAGTTTATTAACTTTCTTATGTATGTTTGAAAATAGTTTTTCAATAGTTTTCGTCGCGTCTGCTGCACATTGGTTTTAAGCGCAGGCAAACTTTTCCCCATAGTCCCCATTGTTAGCGGGTCCCGGGGAAAATTACTTTTCTTACCTGTTTCCGATCGAATCAAAGGTTAGTCGAAATCGGCACAATCAAAACTTTCTCAGGGCGATTTGAATAAATCAGACGCTCGCGAGGATCTCAAACAATGGTCCGTTTGATTGGTATGGAAATGCGGGAATAGAAAACGGCCTAGGCATAGTGCCGAACCCAATTATTCAAAATACCCATTCTCGGCAGATGTTTTATTCAACGCAGCCTACGGTTGCGCAAAAGTTGTGTGTTGTAGCAGAACCACTTTTTTGCGGAGCAATGTATGTAAAAAAATCCAAATCGCATTAAGTGGCGTCGAAAATCACCCATCATAGCATTCAATTTATATATGTTATGTAATAGATAAAAATATAATTAGGTAAAGAAAATAACAATTTCTCTTTTCACTCGGTTATTCCAACAATTCAATATTTCAAGGCAGATGTATGAAAGATGCTGTACGAAGAAAACAGTGCGGTTTTACCATACCTCTACGAACACCTCCTTCCAACATACTTTATAATAAAATTGCAAAGTGAGCAACGTTCGCCATTTCCTCCTACACCTTTCCATCTATATTTTTTCCCGTATTGTATTATTTGCTCTGTTGAATATATTAGAGAGAAACAGACACTGGAGACTTCTTCTACTTTGATATCATTCAATTTGAACAATCTACATATTGTTTTCTAGTTTTATATCGAAAGCACGTCGTTTTTATTATGAATACAAATAGATTATACTCTGTTTTTTGTGTTTTTATATAGAAACTGTTAAATTTTAATTATGATAATATTTTTTATTATTTATTTAAACGCCTTTCACGTTTTTAAAGTAATAAAATTAAACACTCATTACATTAAAATTGCTCGTTAATCCGCTTAAAACCAGTTTCTGTATTATTATGAAAACTGTCTGTTCAAATTTTTTTCAGTTTCACTATAGGATCCTAAGAGAAATAGCATATTACCAACCCTCCTGATATATTTCCTTTATCTCGTTTAAAATGTTGCTTATTTGTAGTCCACCCACGCAAACATCGTTAATCATTAAGGCCTGCGAAAATCACCGAAAAGCACCCACAATCGACTCAAAGTTATTTATATTGCAATGCCTTTGATATGTCGTTAAAGCCTATAATATATAGTATATGGAAATATTAATTCTAAATTTGTATATGTCCAAGCTTCGGACCATTGTTTGTGATTGAGTCAAAATTATGTATCTTACTGTTTGCACTCTACTCTGTTTTATTAATATATAAATTATTATTTGGCGTATATATGCAAATTCTCATCATAAAGACGTGTCCTCTTTAATCTTTAATAACGGCGAGTACTTACGCGCCATCCGGAACAGTTGATGAAGAAGACGAAGGCAAAAAAAAACAAATTACGCCTCAGGGGTGGATACAGGGTGGGCGAATGTCGTACCACCCTTACCTTGGGCTCACCTCGCCCACTTAAAGTGGTAACTGCCCTGATCCGATTAAAGAAAGAGAGCGAGAGGGTGACGCTGCCGAAAAATGCTTGGCTTGATAAAACTCGGGGCGGATGAAAACGCCAGATAACTTATATACGACGGCAAAAGCCCAACGGCACACTTATAAATTTAACGTGAAATATATTCATAAGGATGTAATTTAATTCCGCAAGTGCGGGGGCGCGCTTTCGCCGAGGAGTTATCTGCTCTCAGATCTTATCTCGGATGCGCTTGCAATTAAACGATCGGTTGGATGCAATTTAGAATCAAAACTTTACCATATACCGTATGTTTTGCAGAATAATATAAAATAATGTGTTACGCTGCTGTAATACGCCAGCTTATAAAAAAATATTAAAGACTATATTTAAAATATTGAAGATACAAATCATTTTATATTTAAATATTATAAAAAATCTTAAAAGGGCTTAAGATTTACTATACCTTTTAAATCTAAGTTGTGACAATCTTGGGGCATATCAGCAATAACAGTTTTTTCTACGAGAGCTAAAGAAGTGGAAATCTGTACCATTTGATATAAATGAGTGCGCTATTATTGGAGGGATGTGAATTAATCATTCGCAACGCATTTCTATTAAATATTTTTATGAACATGTTCTATGTGAGAAAATATTTATGCGAATTTTGAATCGAGTTTTGTTACAAAAATGAAAATCAAACAACGATAACGTTTCAGTGACTGATGCATTTATAAAATGCATACAATGATTGCTTTCTATAAAAGTTTATTTTATTTCAACTTAGATACATTTTTACGTTGATTTTTTAATTAACTGACTTAACAATTTTCGTTGGTTGCTATTTTAAAAAGCATTAAAATCAATCCAATAATTCAGAATGCAACGTAGCACGCATCTTAATGTAGTAATGTTCTTTATACAATGGCATAAGTTAAGAGTGTATAGATTTATGGTTGTAAATAAAAACTTTAATTGCCTACAAAAAAATTAATCGCCAAGCTCTTAGACCTATTGCATATCAGGAAGAAGAACTTTTGTTTTCAACTTGTAATAAGTTCTGTCAATTGTAACAATCCCATAAAAAAAATATATTTCTTTGTATCTACAATAAGCTGGAAATATTTTTAATATAATTAAATTTTATTTGAGTCTCACATGTTCGCTTGCGCCTAGTTTTAAGATTACATCCAATCCTAATAAGACCGATACGGGCACTAAAAGACGTTCCGTGTTTGCGTACGTACGTGCGCGAATTATTCTAATCAGCATTATGGCTCAATCCTGCGCCATTGCGCCCAAATTTCGCAGTCGACGAGAGAGGGATATTCGCGAATTTCCATTTGCGAAACTTTCCGGCAGAAGGCAAACAAGGTATTTTCTTCTCCGAGGAAGACTCGGGCATATTCTTGTTCAGCTCATTCGGCAAAGTGATTCGCCGTATCCAAACTTTTTCCTTATACACACACACCCTCTCTATATCCACAGCTTATTTTTGTTTCTCGTCTATCTTTAGTGCTCCTCGGGCGCCGCCTATCACATTAGCTTCCCTTCATAATACCCGTTACATTTGCATATCGCATTGTCTTGCAATATCTTTTAAACTATAAAATGAAAAAAATCTGGTGTGAAATTTCGCCGTCCTTATCTCTCTTGTGAGATAAGAGATTCACTGATGAGACGAATAAGATTGCATTAATTTCACTATATAGAAATATATTTATTTAGCTAATTGTTTAATCTGTACATATAAAAATAAAAATAAAATAAATATAAAAAAAAGTATTTGCATACTATAATTGATCTTAACATACGAAGGTGTTTCTTTATTCCATTAAGAAAACCCGCCACATTTTTATTTTTGCGGATTGTCCTAAGAGTAATATTACAAAAATTCACACCTCCATACAATATTCCCCTGGCCGCACTTACTTTCATATATCTATCCCAAAATTATCTCTATTTCTATTATTAAATCTATGTTCATCCCTATTTATTAATCAATACTTATTAAAATACTCTGATAACATGTTATTTTTTAACTTATAAATATATAAATACTAACGGATTCATTTTCAATATTTTTTAAATATCCAATCGTTCAAATTTTCCCATCATACTTCTACAACTAGTGAATCTATTTTTATTTAAAGCTACTCTCATCTAATTTATTAGGCATATTCAATATTATTGCACAGAATATAAAACTATACGTAGAATATGTATATAGCTATTTTTACTATTTTTTTAAAAATATGTAATTACAGTGTTCCTTAAAATTATTTTTTTATCTACATTTACTCATAAATATTTTATATTATCAACTTTTTTAATAATAGAGTTAGCTATAAGAATTTTCATAATAATATATAGCATATCTTTATAATTAATAAACATACATTTGGTTTAACCATATAAACGCCAATCACTTGTTAAAAATCTTTTTAAAAGAAATTAATTTTTTAAAACATATTTACAAATTATTATATTTTATATTTTTAAGATTAATGTACTAGTATCAATCATTAGTAAACCAAGTATTTTAAATGTATTTTGAGAAAAAGATTCTGACGCTAAAAAAAATAACAGATAACTCACTAACTAGTCGCTGGTGCTTAAAAGGTTAAAGTACAATAATTTTTAACCAGTTTTCTAATATACCTAATTTGCTACTTAGGTTATCTACAACAAATTAAAATTATCATATATGTAATAAATCAAAGTTTCATCTGCAAAGAAATGCATTTTACATTTTTCTATATTATTAATTATTTCATTAATATTTATTATAAACAAGAATGATTTGGAACACAACTGCCCTTAGTGAATTATATTAGTATTTATATGGCAATCAAAATATAAGTCCTTGTAAAATTTCTGGATTATCTAGTTCTGGATTGTCTTTTTTAGTTAAAGCATATTACATGCCTCAAATATATTTTATATTGTATATACATATATAAACATATATATTATACATTTTGCCATGAAGAAAAAAAACTGCAAATTAATATGTTGAAATACAAAATTGTAGTTATAATTTTAACATTAACAATTTACTAAGGTGTTTGCTTTTTGAACATACACATGTTTTTTCCAATCTCGATCGACTGTCACTAACTTAATGGCTTTCACTAACTTTGTTGCGAAGTCATTTGACTTTGGTGTACAAGTGGACGTTATATACACAGATTTTAAAAAAGCGTTTGATAAAGTCAATCATGATTTACTTGCAGAAAAATTATCTTATTTTGGATTTTCTTAAGGTTTTACGAAGTTATTCTTAATTTACTTGCCCGATAGATATCACTTCTTCAAGTTTTTTTTTATTCATGTATTTACAATCTATCTATTATATATATAAACAAATATTATTATTTTTTATTATGATATTGGCATGTAAAAATTAAAAATACCATTAGATGCCTCTCCATATTTGTTAAAACAAAATCAAATTTATTTTTAATAATACTAGTTTATTTGCTTACACTTATTTACTATTTTACATTTATTAATAGTCATGTCTGTCAGGTATGTTCGTCAAGTAAGAAAACTTTTTTTAGACCCACAAATATCCAATTTGAGTTCTATTTTTTATTAATACCATAAAGACAGCAATGATGCATTATTTTTTTATTATACGCAGACTAAGTATGAAATTTTATAACAGTGCAGTCAATCTTGGATTCCTTCGACCTGCAGTAGGATCTTATTTTTTTATGAAAGTAGAATTTTAATCAAAGCCTCACAGGGTGGTCATAGTTCTCGGTCGTATTCTCTGTTCTTACCTGCAATAACTAAACACTTGCCAACTCTTCTCTGGCGATACCTATCCGACTGCTCAATACGGTACATCGATTGATATTTTTTTGAGCACATACAAAGTGTTAAATCAGTTTATATGGATCTGTCTGTTTTTTTATTAAAAATATTGTAATAATTTTTCAATACTATCTGCTATTGTAGTATTCAACATACTCGTCTAGTTTAAATAACAAATAACTATTAGCGACTCTTATATTTAAACTAAGACTATCGCTAATTCCAAGAGTGGTATAGTAGTAAATGATAAATATTTATTAAAACATATATATTAAAAAGGAAATAAGGCACCTTTAAATATATTTTAAGGTGCTTTACATATAAGGATAGCTTTCAATATAAACGATACAAAAATCTGATTCTAATTAATTGTTGTCTATGTTTTATTATATCTCAAATGCAATCCCTAAGCTAATTTTGTGCATCAATCCCGAAAATGTAATTTAATTCAGAGGAAATTGGGATTGAGCTGCGTTTCGCTAATCCCCGTCGTGTTCATCCCAGTCGGGGGATTAGCTTAACGGCACTTGTTCCTTGCTTTTGAATCCTTCCGGCGTCCTTCTTCCTTCTTTCGGCTTCGAAATTATTCTACGCGACTGTCAAAGCAAAGCTTTTGACAAACGAAGCATACTGCCTTGTCTTCGCGGGCATTCTCTTTCTATTCTCTCCCTCGAATGTCCCCTTTCTTGTTACGTGTTTACCTCTTTATCTCGTCCCTTTTCCTAGCTCAAAATGAGACAATAAATAAGTTGCGAACACGTTTGAGGACGCTATTCTCGGTGTACATTAGAAGCGATGAACGCGTACTACCAAGTACAGGGCTAATAAAAAATGTATATAGAATGAAAAGTCGGAAAAATGGCAGAAAAAGTTATTTTAGTAAAAAAATTATAAAAATATCTCTTTGAAGTAACTTTTGCGTAATGGATATGCCCCTAAGGTTGGACTTGGACACATTAGAGCAGCGCACAAATCGTCGTCCCCGGGCTTCAAATTTTGAAACTTTTGACGCACCTCAATCAGAGGTCCCCAGTGTGCACTTTGAGCTTTTCAAGTACACGCCTAGGTCGAGCCAGAAAAAATTTGCCCGGTTAAAATATTGAAGGCGCGAACTTGACCCGGTTAAATTTATGATGAACTTGTTCCGTAAACTTTGTCGCAAAGCTGGTTAGTATTGTGCCGCGCATATTAATCATAACCGTGATTACCACGTGGAGTGACATAGGTGTATCGCATAAAGTCTACCCATATCATAATATAAACTCGCGCGTTTCTTTATAGGGTTGGAATCACTTCTTTTACTGTATTTAAATATAAATTTAATAAAAATAAAATGCTATAAAAAATTCTATAAAAAGTTATATGCATATACAACATTATTATTTTAAACATAATATAAATATACTGTTATCCTTTCATTTATCTTCTTCTAATCAAATCTTTCGCAAATGTCACATTAAACATATAACTATTAGGCACTGGCACCTTCAAATGAATTCGTAAGTGTAAGGATTACCATACGTTTTACCTATACACTATACAGTATAAATTTGCAAGAGTATACATAATACATACGTACACGTGGCCAGCATGTACACGTTAATACGATTTCGTTTGGTTCTCTCGTGTAATTTCCCAATCTGGAAAGCGTTTTCCACGTGGATTTCCATTTCCCCACATTCAATTAAAAAGAGCAGACTCAGTACGGATTCATGGCGTTCGTTGTACAGAACGAAAGAAGAAGATAATCAAAAAGTGCTGAATTATAACAAGGCTGTGTAGCGCGAATTTGCCAGACCCTCAAAAATGTATTCAGCAACAATACGCAACGGACCGTGTGTTCTACTCGTATTTTGTATATAATAAATAAACCAATTAACTACCCACTAATTAAAATCTTTTTCTTCTTAGTCTCATATTTTTTTATTTTGTTTAATACTTTAATGCAATTTTTCATATATATATATATATATCACATTAATACTTATATCATTTTTGCGTGTCTTTAGCTTTAGTTTTAATTTATTTTTTCCCCTGTGGTTTTCTTTTTATTATAAAATCTCAGCATCGATATGTTTCATGGCGAATACATATTTCATAAATAGCGTTTGAAAACATTTGTCAAACCAATAAAAGCGTCTAGCTGCGGTTAAGTCGAACCTCAAACATTCCCTATATATATTATATAACAGCTGCGTTTTATTGATTTGGATAACCTAACCCCCGTGTGAAATTTTTTATAATACAATATTGCGTTCTATGATATATTTTTAATCTCAATAAAATACATATTTATGAAATATAAAATATCATAATATTATTTTTTAATTAAAATAAATCAATAATAATTCTAATATCCTCTACGAAAATGCTATTGACGAAAAGCGGAAATTTGATAAAACGCCATTAGCCTGATCTGTCAAAACCTTACCGAGTTCGTTTTCAACATTGAATTATGCTTTCGAGATAAATAAACATAATTATAAATTCACCAGATTGCATAAATTAAATTAAATTGCCTTGTGGTTAGTATATTTTGACATAAAAAGTCATGTAATTCAACAATTAACTATAGTTTAACTAGATGTTTCACTTAAAGTGAATGAAATGTTTGAATTTTATAATATTTTTTGGACATATTTTCATATACATTTTATCATCAAAAAAATAATCTGCATTCACAATTTTACTATTATTAATAAATAAAACATAAAACGGATATAAAGTCAATGTTTGGCTACTAATTTAAAATTATAAATAATATCGCTTCAAAAATATTACTTAATTTTCTGTAATATTAAATAGAAATATATAGTCACGTTATTGAATATCCGCGTTATATTTAATTAAAATTATTATAGCTCTTAAAATGCTAATATTATAATAAAAACAGAATTATAATTGTTCATATTTTTATTTGCGAACTTCCAAGAAATGATTAAAAATATCTACGCCTTTAGAAAAAATAACGCTTTCATTAGGGTTTTCTCTCGAAACGGCCGTTGCTAATCTGCAAAAAAATCCACCCTTCTGCATTTGACTGTACAGAAACACTGACAACCAAGAATCACTTTTCCTCAGATGGTATATACACTCGCACTGTCACTTTGAAGTTCAAGAGATCAGATCATCGTGAGCTCTCTATATTGAACTTGGACCGAGAAGATTCTGATCTAACTTGAGAGCAGCGAAGATCACAGAGCCCGCTGCTTCTCTCTTCTCACTCACTGATTCATTTCGACATCCTGAATCCAAAGTTTAACCCGCACCGGAAAAATTTGAAACTTACAAATGCACCTACAAAAAATCTTAATTCCTGCGCAACATATTTAATATTTAATTACAAACTTTGTCTTAATAAGCTTTCTGACTGCAACGACATGATAATATTTTTATTTGCCATTTAAAATATATCAATATTTAGGTGAATAGTTTCGATATGATATTAATAATATATTGATATCAAAACTATGTACATATATGTTGCTAGCTGATATACGATTTCCCTTAGTTTTACCCTATATATTGAATAAAAGCCCTCTCCAATTCAAGACAGGACAGATAGGCAGTGCTTTTCGATATGTCCTATTCGTACATTAAGAGTCGTTCGCGTGCGTGCCAGACTAAGCAGGGTGGCCTAGGTTTTGCGAGGGTGCTATCATCGCATCTGTTGTGCATAAATTCGAAAAGGGGTTGCAGCCAAGGTGCCCATACTTTATGTAAACTGCCCTCTTCTTACGTAAGAATATAATCTCGAGCTTGCCTCGGATCCTCCTCCTAGCCAGTGTTTGCTCTGCGCCCCCGACAACAATTGACTTTCGCCCTCGCCCCTAAGGCGAGGAAAACTCATCCCCAATACCGCTACGGCTGGAAATTTCATATTTTCAAACGGTTTCGACGAGTGCCGCATGTGCTAGATTAGACGAGCAGAGACGAGGCACTTTATGATTCGTTTTATTGCCTTGTCGACAAAAAGATTGCTTATCTACGCCGTGTTAGAAGTTGCCAATATATACATCACAAAAGTTAAGACTCATTTTTTATAATATTTTCGAGTTATAAAAAATATTTTGAATTTTTTTTTATTGAAATTTATAAAACTATAACAATCATATTGCCACTTTTGCTAACATTGCATTAGTGTAGGTGTATGACCTGAATTCTGCTATCAAAGGAACCTACCCCCACCCAATTATGATATATCTTTGACAAGATCAAAAAATAAACAACCAAACGTGGAAAATGGAGCCGTTAAATTTAGAACTACACAAAAACATGTGATGTTTCAATTTTTCCGAGAATCCTTTATGCAAATACGGCGTCGAACGAAAATATTTATTCTCGCATATGCGAAACAAACAAACCGAAAGCCGGAAAGTGACGAGGGGGGTGGGCGAGTCGTCGGTTTTTTAGAAGGAGAGCGCACCATAGTCGGAGTCTCACGTCAACGGGAACGTATCGCGGAATAAGGGCCTTTGAGCTGCATAATCAAATTTGAAAACGTTAGTTCTGCGCGCACGAGGCTTTGTGAGCGTCGATTTTCCGACGGGCCTTTCCGGCGCTGCTGGAGTCGTAAATAAAAAATAGCGCTTTCCGCTTTATTTCCTGGGGCGATCTGCGAACGGTTTTTACGGTCGCCAAAGGATCTGGACTAAAGGTGATGAGATAAAAAACAAAACTTTGGGACATCTATTTGTAAGATGATACCGATATCGCTATAAGACGACCTCAATTTGTGGGTGATTTTTAAGATATCTTTATAAGGTATTTCTCTTAAAATTTAGATATTATTGCAAAAAATTGTTACTGGTAATACACTATTTCCTACACTATTCAATACTTTTTTTCTGGAACGCCTTTATATAATATTCCAAAAATGGAGGATGCAAAATGTTGTCGAAATCTAGTATTTTCTAATATACGGTCTCCTAGCAAATCGTAAATAAAAAAGGAGACTATTAGCAGCGTAAAATTATTTACGATACACCAGTGGTATAGACGTATGTTTTTTTTTATTTTTATCACACCTGGAAGATAATTCCTAACAGATTAGTTATTTCTAGGTATAGAATAGTAACGAATGCTTCTCATTTTCTTGTATTTCTCATTTCTTAAAAAATGTGAAATTGATTCAAATTATTCGTGATTTCTTGAGAAATTTGGACATATGAAAAAATAATAAATATATAATACAGTATGTATTTATGTTATTTCAGTCTATATTTTTAATATCTGATTTAATTTACAACAATTTGGGTCGATATATGAGCCAATAAGTATGAAAGTGGACTAAATTATGTTTCTTTTCTTTCGAGATATTTAAAGGTTTGCGTTTGAATTGATTAAAAAATATTTTATATTACGCATCACAATGTTTTCAAATTTATATAATGTACTACAATAGATTTATTATTTATTTTAACATATAAATTTTATATGTAACTAATAAGAAAACATTTTAATTTAAGGTTTAAATGACTTAGACCGTTTTTAAAATTAATCAAACGTATTAAAATTGGCTTAACAAAGTAATTTTTTCGATTTTCTGGCTTAGACTATTCTCATAATTATGGGGTCATAAAAAATTATATTATATTAAATATCTAAAATATATTACAAATGTGATTAATGGTACAACATGTATCACAACATAAGAGTACGTTAATATTACAATATTAATTAATCTTAAATTCTTATATAAAATAATATAAATTATTTAAATATATCTGCATGTTTAATTAACGGTCGTTATACATTACATGAGTTTTTCCATCTTAAGATGTTAAAAGCTTATCGTATGATTTATACCATTGAGATGCAAACATTAAATCTTGTTATACTTAGCTAGCGAACAAATTAAATTTTTAAGACATAATATAATAATATAATAATTTTAAAGTTACTGACCCTCCCATTAAGAATTTATTTTTGAATTCACATTTTACCTTCAATACTATAAAAAAAATCGCTTACAGCTTAATATAAAGTGAAAAAATAGCATTAAGTATTACATTAACTGGCGGATTCTGACTATTGAAGTTTGATTTTGTTCTTTAATTTTTATTTTACGCATTCTACATCTTGCAGCGGATAATCAGCAATTGTAATAATATGAATTTTTTATTAAAAAAATAAAAAAACTTCGATGATATTTAAGTGCTTTTATATTAATTTACGAGTGAGAACTTATTAATTCTTTCTTAGAATTTTAATATTATCTTACGTTAATCTCTTTTCTATAAAAAAATATATACTCAATCTTGATTGATATTTTTTGCAATTTAAAATTTTTCGTGATTTTTTTTTATAAAATCCGAATTAGATTATCCTTAGTACAAAGCCCTTGATTTTATGACTGATGGGATATACGTATGTGTATAGAAATGCTTTATCAAACTTTTTTTGTTATGTCATTGACCCGTCTGTCTCGAATACCTAATAAGTCGAGCAAATAATCATTAAATATTGAAAAACAGTTATATTTTGTGGATAATTTTATATGTTCACAGATAAGCACACACGCCTATTCTTTTTATCAAGCTTAACATGGTACATCCGCCCTAGTGCAATAAAACTTTTATTATTCTTCCTCAATCAAACAGCTTTACTGTTTTTTATATACACATACATTTTTTATGCGAAGTTATAAATTATCGTTTGTTTTATGCTGCCAGTAAAGCGGGGCTGCACTCGAGAGAGAAACGAACGATTGTTGATAAATGCTAATGAATTTAATTATTCAGAAGTTCTCGCGCCCCCCACCACCGGCCGCCCGTGGGCGTTCGAGATTTTCGAAAATGCTCGGATGCTCGTCGGGGGATAATTGGTACATAAAATAAGAAAATTAATTCGAACGAGAAACACAAATCACGCCTTAAAGGCGCGCGCGCGCTGATAAAGAGAAGGGCGTCCGACCGGTGGGCATTAACTTTATTAAGGGCTTAAAAGTGCGCCGCGACACGAAAACTCACTGTGTTAAAATATAACTTACTTTTCGCAGAAGAGATTTTCAACGGCCACTTTTCCAACGTTTGAGCGAATCGTCCGAGCTGGGTATACATAGCTGATAAATTGTTTTTATTTGTAATTATCCGAATCCACTTAGATTTGAAGAGCTTTATAAAGTTTGATTGATTTTTTTAATACCTATTTAAATAAAATCGCACAATTGCAGTAATAATTCAATGAAATTGCTCTACTTAATAACGTAATATGAATCTGTTATCAATAAATGATTTAATAATTGACAAAACAAGGATCATATATTTATGCATAAATCATGACCAAACGAAGCACAATCAACACCTACAAATAAGTACAAATTTAAAACAGAATACACATTTTTATCGGTTATAAATACATATACTTCAAATATATAACAAATTTAAGACCAATGGCAATATTATAAAATATATATTTTGATCATTTCAATACCAAAATGATGAATGGTAAAGTATATTTTTTCAATTAGATAATTCTCGAGTGGTCTCAAGCGCGGCGTTAATACAATTATTTAATTATGCGAAATCTTCAAAAACGTTTCGGTTAAGGTGGGCTTTGAATTTTCTTAGGGTGGTTTGAATCGGGGCTGGGGTGCACAAAACCCTATCCAACCCATTTCTTTTGGCAAAGAAACAATCGTTTCGGGACTGACTGCCTCAGTGTAATCTAATGAATGGCGTATATCGCCCCGAGCTATTTGTGTTTTTCAAAGGTTTTCAAATAAGACTTTTATGATTCAATCAGACATATGGCCGTTCTCTTTATTTCTTCCTCTCGAAAACGCGGATACCCTAATAATGTATAAAATTACGCTTGTCGATGTATTTTTTATATTTCTCCTTTCTCTCATACTGTATCTAAAAATAAATAAATGTATATTTGTTATGCTTATTATTTGTTGTAATAATTGTATGATGAAACACGTTTTTTTTGTTGTATTGAATTATGATAAACTACTTTAATAATAAATTTTAGATCTTATATACATATATTTTAAAAAAAGCAATAAATATTTTTTTACAGCAGTATATCTTAAAAAAACATATTTAAAATTATTTTTTAGTTACTGTATATTTACTTTAAAAATATTTAATTAAGTCATAAAATCTATTTTTTATTATCCGTAATATGTTGCAAAATAGCTTTAAAATATCAAATTTAACGGAAAAATATTTGAAAAGTAAAGATGCAGTGTATTTTATTTTCTGGTTGAGTTTTAACACTTTTATAATTTTACCATTTAGTTCAATGCATTACCTGAGCTTGATTCGATAACCATATCATAAAAACAATTTAAACACTCAATATTCTCATAACGTATCAAAATTACCTTTTTTCTTTATTTTTTAAATGGGTTTATAAAACAAATATTAGAAAATTACCTCTATGTATATTTATGAACATATTTGCGTTTTTATAAATAATATATGTGTAATCAACAGTTCAAAGCATTTTATCCATTGTTTATAAGTTAATCAATTTAACAATAAAAAATATTTTTTTTTTAATTATTTATTTAAAGTTGAACTTGAAACTTGAATTTGTAACTGCCGTATTTATGTCATTAATAAATAATGTGAAGAGCAGAAGTCCCATCTTGGATTCTTGAGGAACCACCGAAGGAGTGATATACTACAATTGGTATCCAGAGGTTACAAACTGTCTACGATCGACAAATTTTTTAAGAATAACCAATGACAAACCTTGTCAAAGGCCTTTTCATAATCTGTATATACGACGTCTGTCCCATAATTAAAAAAGTTTAAAAATTACTAAATGTTTTCTTCGAAAAGCCAACATATTGCTTTTTGTGAACATTGCACGATTGAGACAGATTGAGCGCTGGTAGTAGAAAAAATATGTTAGCCGTATAAAAATTTACTTATATAGAAAATACGAGCTTCGTACATGCGGGACATTTGTATCTGACACGTTTTTTATCGCGAGTTCTCTCAAGGAATGAGCGAAAATTTGAATATATGTATTTTCGTTGCCCGCTCTTCGGAAATTCCAAGTGTTCCGATGTGTTAACACGCGAAACGATTTTGCATGTATGAAAATGTTTCGTGTGTCTTTCTTTATTTTTCATATGTGGGTGTATTTATTTTTTATGTATATTTCATATGTGTTTATCTGGTTTATAATGTATTTTTTTATTTCTCTTTACAGGTAAGCTTCATTCGATACATCGAGCTTTTCCGGATATGATTGGATTGCTTTGGGTTTGATTTTCAAATATTTTTATTAATAAATCGCCCTTTTTATATATGCTTAAATTTGCACACCCATAAGCATATATTGTGCATAATTCGCAGTTTATCAAATTGCTTGAAATAGTTTTAAATGTAAGCGCCTTAGAGTCCCTAAAATTAATATATTTTACTTTCAAAATTTTGCACAGTTTATAGAACATATAATATAAAAGGAATGAAAAAGTAATAAATGTAAGATAAGTTTAAAAAGCACTGTAGATGACTAACCACTGTCAATTTTGATGATTCAAAACTAATACATACATATTTTTTATGCTTGCATAAAAAGATATAAAACTATCAATTTAATTTAAAAAACGAGGGTACATTGTATACAAATTAATTTGATTAAATTATATGTATTTTTATTTAGTGATAATTTTATAATTGAATTTACCGTATTTGCTAAAACTAATAACAGAAAATAATTATAACATTTACATAGTTTTACATTACTATATATTTTTATATGATTATGTCAATTAAAATTAAAGCTTAAATAAAATTTAATGCTTTTTTAGCAAACTAGAAATTTTCACATGTACTGTGTATAATTAGGCTGTTAAAGTAAGGCATTAGTCTAGAAAATATCCAGAGACTAAAGTTAAAAAGGCGATGACTTACTATTCATACAATACATGTAAAATACAGTTACTTGATAACATCTTGATTCATGCCTAAATTATATACGCAGAATAGCAAAATACATTTATTATGCGCCTTTTTCCTATTAGTATAATTGAAAATATTATATCGTGCATATATGAATTTATTTCGCGCGTTATTTCGCGAAATAACATACACTTTGCTATTTTATCATGAACCACTATTATTTATCGGTAAGTGGATGGGCGAAAAACTTTTTATTTAAAGTTAGCACACGACGGCCGATTTTCGCGCATCACGCAAAGGGAAAACTTGTTAACAAGGCAACTATTTAAGTTTAGCCGCGGAAAAATTCGCGTTTTTTATTATTTTCAAACCCCGATCGTCGAGCTTTATTTTCATCTTGAATATGATTGATAAAGGCTGGCGTGTTTTATCGAAAAAATATGCGGACGTTGAAAAATAGCTGGAAGGCTTCGGGCCTACTCTAAATGTAAAGTTATTCTCGAAGGATCTTCCCCCCGTGGCCAAACACACAACTGAATATCCGAGCGCTTTGCAACTTTACCATTAACGTCGCCGAAAATATTATATAGATATTTATCATTAAGTTGTTTAAAATCGTTTTGCTGGAGTCCCCCCTGAAAATAATACGAAAAAATGTATCCATATACCATACCCAAGGGATAAGATATCGAGTATGTTCTTAAGTATTTTGCTATCGTAAGCATTTCAATGTTTCATCTGGAATGGATTAATAATAAATCAGCATATATTTAGATTATGCTTATAAAAAATATATAATAGTTATTTTTCTACGTAAAACTATTATATAAATAAATAAATAATGTATAAAAACATATTATCACTTTATAAAGCTCCCAAATTGATCCTTACTTATAAAACACAACTTACACATATTTTCACTTGTGTGCCACCTAAATCCGTCACGTACACTTTACTACATAATTTTCCGATTTTTTCCCTTTGTTTTTTATTCAATTTTTACATAACACGTGATTAACGTGTGTAAGCTGAAATACTTTCAGTCATATATTTAATTCATTTTTTTTAGTATTAACTAAAGTAAGTAACTGAACGGGTTTTGCAATATGTCACGATGGCCATTATACAAACAATAATTATAAAATTAAACATTAAAAAAAAACACAAATATTGTGTAAACTTAAAATAGATAAAAGCCATCCCACATTATTGTTTTCAGCTATTGCGTAACACATTTTCGTGTTTGGCAAGCTCGTTGAGAGTCCTAATGGCTCGTGCAAGAAAAGCGTTCTCAAGCGCTGACGTCCTGGCCGCGATATGCAAGAATAACGGACGTGTCGCGACTCTCTATGGCACTCTAAAGCTCGCAGCCGAAATTTGCATAAAACCCGTGCTTGTAGAAATATAATTTTTTTGCAAACTTTAATAACGCATAAATAAATAAACGTAAAACATCTGATCTTCTCCATCATCTATATTTTCTTGACACTTCTTACATATTATTACCGGTTTTTTTTTCGAAATAAGGAAAGCCTTTGACAAGTTCACAGTCTCTAAAAAATATGATTTTTAGAAAAGAGTTTTTGATTATTTACTAAATTGTTGGCAAAAATCATTTCTGTATTATTTATTTATTTATTTTATTAATTTATTTAGCTTAATAGCTAATCTTTACATCTAACAAATTTAGTAAACATATATAAAAATATATAAAAAATACATAACAGAAAGAAAAAATATACAATAATAAAGACTTAATATTATAATATTTTATTTCTATATGTACGAAGGTGTTTTTTTATTCCATTTATAAAACCCGTTATATTTTTGCTGTTTCGGATTTCTCTTGGAAGACTATTATATAAATTAAAACCTCCGTACATAATTCCCCTAGCCGTACTCGTTTTCTTATACTTAATTATTTTTAAATTTTCTCTATTTCTAGTATTATATTTATGTACATCTTTATTTCTTATTAAATACTTATTAAAATAGTGTGGTAACATATTATTTTCTAACTTATATATAAATACTAAAACATTCATACTCAATATTTCTTGAACATTCAACCATTCTAATCTATCAATCATACTTTTACAATTAGTTAATCTATTTTTATTTAAGATTACTCTCATTGCCCTATTTTGTAATTTTTGCAACATTTGTTTATCTAATTTATTCAACATATTTAAAAGTGTTGCACAATAATTAAAATGGGGCAATATTATACTATTGTAAATTAATTTTTTTGTATTTATACTTAATATATTTCTTAATCTAGATAATAAACCTATTTTTCTACTAATTTTTTTTAATATGTAATTACAATGTTCTTTAAAGTTTAATTTTGTATCAACAATTACTCCTAAATATTTTATATTATCCACTATTTCTATATTAGAGTTATTTATTACTATTTTGGTACTATCATCTAACACATTTTTATAATTAATAAACATACATTTAGTTTTATTCTCATTTAATTTAAGTACATTATTCTTTAACCATATCTCTAACACACCTAATTCATCATTCAAATTACTCACAACTTCTTCAATGTTATCACCCATGCAATAGATCAATGTGTCATCCGCAAATAGATGAACTTTACATTTTCTTACGTTATTAACTATATCATTTATATATAAAACAAACAACAATGGTCCCAATTTAGACCCTTGTGGTACTCCATAATACACTAACCTCTCTTCAGAACATACATTATTTATCTTAACTTTTTGTTTTCTTTTATATAAGTAATTATTAAACCATCTCAAAACTATATCACTTATACCTATACTCTCCAATTTCTTCAACATTATTTCTCTGTCTATTGTTTCGAAGGCTCTCTTGAAATCCAAGAAAACTGCTCCAATGATTTTGTTTGTATCCTTAGCCAACAGCCAATCATTTATCACTACTTGTAATGCAGTTTCAGTGGAATGCTTTTCTCTGAATCCCGATTGTTGTTCACATATTATGTTTTGAGAAGTAATAAATTCCTTTAATTGTTTGATTACTACTTCTTCTATTATTTTTTCTATACACGGTAGCATGTTGATTGGTCTCATTTCTTCAACTTTTTTTACTATTTTTTATTTTAGGTATAGGTACAATAGTAGCAATCTTTAAATTTTCAGGCATTTCTCCTAATGAGAGTGCTTTATTTATTAAATAATTTAATTTAGTTCCTATTATTTCCCATGTTTCTTTAATTATATTTATATCTAGTTCATCAGTACTAGTTCCTTTTTTAAATTTACATATTATGTTATGAATTTCATCTAATGATACTGATTTAAATTTACTAAATTTTACAATTAATGTTTTATTATTATATTGTACTAAATTACTAATCCTTGGTATTGAATTTACAATTTCTTCTATGCTCTCAATGTAATATGTATTCATCTTTTCTGCCATTATATAAGGATCTTGATATATATTTCCATTAATTTCCATTTTTATTATGTCGTTTTTCTGAGTTGGATTAATTAATTGTTTTATTGATTTCCACATCTTATTTGGATCATTTTGTATTTCATCTATCAATTTTTCATACCATTTCTTTTTAGCCATTCTTAATACTTTGACTGCCATATTTCTACATTGTGTGTATGTTTTCCATTTTTCATTAAAGACTTTATATTCTATTTGTTCTGTTTTTAATATTTGAAAAATTTTGTATGACTCATCTCTTTTCTTTATAGCATTTTTAACATCATCATTAAACCACGGTTTTGGGTTGTAACGATATTCCTTTTTAAAATTATATTGACTTTTTGTTTTACAATCTACTATATTCTTATAAATTTTGTTCCATATCCTATTAACATCCATATTATCTACATTCCAGTCACATTTTTGTAATTCTAATCTTAATTTATTAAAATTAATTTTTTTAATTATATCAATTTTTTTTGTTTTTTTAAACTTAAGTTCATTATGTTTTTCTATATAAATATATACAATTGAATGGTCAGTTATTCTTGGAGTTGATTTTACTTCACAATAAATTTTTTTGTTGTTGGTAAATACTAAATCTATTAATGTGCTCGATCTATTATTAGTCCTTGTATTTTCTTTGACACATTGTCTTAAACCAAATATATTTGATATTTTTTCTAATTTTGCTGTGTAAAAATCTTCACATTTGTTCCAATTAAAATTCCAATCTCCAATTAAAACAGTATCCAAAATTTGATCAAAACTCCATTCTGCAATATTATTTATAAATTCTATGAACAAATTCGGATTACTATTTGGAGATCTGTATGCTATACATAATATTATGGGAATTTTTTCAATAAAAATCTTAACTGTGATAGACCAGTATGTCTTATCTTGATTATTTTTAAATATAGTATTGAATTTTATATCATTTCTAATATACAGTATAACACCTCCTGTATGTCTGGAATTAGAATCACATCTAATTATATTATAATTGCCAATATTTAGTTCAAATTCTTCAATGTCATTTGTGATATGGGTTTCAGTTAACCCTAAAAATATTGGATATTCCTTTTCAGTAATTAATTCTATTTCCTCTTTATGTTTTAAATAACCTTGTGCATTGATTAATATCCCAGTTACTGATTCTTGTTTCCCATATGAACTTGATTTTTTTAATTGCTATACTATATTATATTGTATTTTATTATAGTAATTTTGCTCGTATCTTTTATAAATTGAACAATTTCTATCCATGGAGTTGTGTTCCACATTCAAATTAAGATTTAGTAATTTATTTGCTCTACAGCAATTCACACAGTTTTCTTTTTTGTTGCATTGATTTATTAAATGTTCTTCCGAACCACATTTTATACAATTTTTTTTATTTTTACATTCACTGGCTTTGTGATTATAACCATAACAGTTATAACAACGGTATATGAATATGTCTTCATATACTTTACACCTATCCCATTCAATATTTAATTTGCCTACATCCATTATATTTTTAAATGTCGTAACATCTACTTCAATAATAGCATCATACTTATTAAATTTGTTTTTTTTAATATGTTTTACTTCTAAATAACATTTGTTTTCTTCTACACATGTGTTTTGTTTCATTATACACTTTTTTAGTTGATCATATTTTAATTCTTCAGAAATTCCAATTATTTTTATTTTTGGTTTCTTTAAATTTCCTACTTTTATATTATATTTATCTCCTAGTTTTTTTACTGCATCTGATTTACTGTATACAAAACACATTTTGATTAATTTAATTATAATAAAAAAATATAAAGCATTTTAAATAACACTAAAAATATATATATTTATATATAATTATATCTCATTTCATATAAAATAATCTTATAATTTCTCTGTATTTTTTTATATAATACTATTTTTTTATATGTTTAGTGAGTGTAGTGTACCTCTGTAATTATTTTTGTTTTTATGCATTATTTTTTATTAATCTTTATTTAGTTTTATTGAATAACAGTGCACTTACTCTAAGTGTTAATTTATATAAAAAAATATATAAAAATATCATTAATATAAATAAATTAAATCAGGTATAATATCAGATTTACTATTACTATATATTTTTAATTTTTTTAAATTGTGAAATTCTGTGAAGGCACTGCCCTCACTATCAAATTTCCAAAATTGATATATTTCATCCTTAAGTATATACGATACTTTTTTCAATGATTTAAATGTAAAGGAGATTGAAATATATATTTTTTCCTTCAAACGCAGACTATAGTGCCCGAATCGATGTTTTAATATCCGGCGCGGTCTGCGTACTTTTCGATCGTTCTGCTACAAACATTCCTTTTCTATTTATTCAAATGAGCACTTCTGCCATTCGGCAGATTAAAACGCGATCGGTCTCCATCTCGGTTCGAAAATAACGTTTGCATATAAAGTGGTCTGTGTAAACGGAACGTCTAGTCCGTGACTCCTTCCCGTCACTTTGATGGATGACTCCTCCATTATGGACTCTCTCCTCGGAAGCTTTCACTTTCTTCGGTGGACGCGATCGCAGGGTCAGGTTTTTTGCCAAACATTGCCGAAACCACCCCTCGGCCGCCCACCCTACCCGCCTCGAGGTGGAAGTTCACTTTTCAGTGAACTTTTTGGTTGTTTTGATTTTGTCCCGGCGATCTTTTTGTCAATCACGCGGACGCTCGAGCGTAACGCCCCGCCAACTTTTATATTAAAAATTGTTGTTATTCTTTGGGCCGATAATTCGACTGAGTTTCTGGGAAATATGGGGAAATTCTAAAAGAGATTTACAATTTATTTTAAATTTGAAATACAGCAAGAAGCACGAATATCGCTACAAAAATAAAAGTTTTTTTTTATCTATTTAAGCAAATTGAATTAAATTTATGCCAATATCAAAACTACTATTTTAACAGCTAATTACATATTTTCTATTTTTACTAGTATATAAGACGTTTGTTTTAATTATAGTTTTAATATATTTTACTTACATTGGTGTTTCATTAATTGAATAAAACCTTTAAAAATATGGTATCTGTGAAAGTTTGTCTTTAATAATTCAACAGACACACATTTTCGTTGTTATCACACTTTTTGAACAAAATATATTTTTTGCGATAAATATTTGTTCATGTTAATTTAGTCTGTATTTTTTTAAAACAATTCACTGTTCAATTTTATGTGAATTAACTGTTGTTTTCTTACTTTTTATTGTTTTGTATAATTCTAGTATTAAATTAATAATAAATGGAGTAACATTGGGGAAATAAACTGATCTTGCTTTTGCTTGATTGCAGAAATTAGAACAAATTTTTACAAGAAAAGTAAGTGAACATAAAATTGCAAGTATTGGTATATCAATGACAATATATAGATTTCATTACATTTTTGCAATTCATATACAAAGACTTTAATTGTATAATATATGTATTATTTATTACTTGTATTGCATTGAATATAATATTATTAAAATTTTATTTTTAATAATAATGTTTGAAAATTAATATACCAAGTATTTTACTATTCTTTTCTAATAGAATCATTAATTTCTCACACTTTATAAAATATTAAAACATTGCTAGAGTATGATTTCTATTTGAGTAACCGATTTTAAATTCATTAATTATGTAACACTAAAAGTTTGTTACATTTGAGTAAGCGTTACAAATTTTTACTAAAACTAAAAAGGAAACTTTATATTCGTATACAAACTAAATGTTTAAATAAAAACGTGTAGTGTCAATTTTATTTTTACGCTAATAATTAATAATAATTTTACTGCATGGTATAAAATATATGTGATTGGTAACAGTGTTTATTAAATTTCTCTAGTAATTTATTGAAACTTTAAAATTAACCTTTAGTTTCTTTATTAACGTACACCATAGTGTATAATAATTTGTCGAACATATCCATAGTGAGTATAACACACGTTGCGTTCAATACAACATCCGATACTTTATGAATACTCGGCGAACCCTTTCCGACTTTGGTGAATTGCCCGCGCCTGAAAAGAGCAACCATTTTGACTTTTTTCATATTGGTAAATCGTTAACCTTATCTGTAATGGGATACGAGGTTGGCCACACACCTAAGTGTGCGGCCTTTGTGCCCCAAAACTACACTCGCAGTACTTTGTAGTCGTTTTCCCCTTTCGCAATCGATCTTGTGCAAGCGCACGAAAATTTCTTTCTATCTATGTACATACATACATATGTATGAATGTGGGTATATAGGTTTTACAATTAAGACCTTTTATGTGAGTTAACTAAGCCATTAAATAACATTTTATATTGCATTGATTAAAAATTATGCTGTATTAAAAAATATAATATTTGATAACATTTTAGTTGAATTATCTTATTTTATTACAAATCAGACTATCATGACCTGACAGATTTCTCAAATCCGTTAATTTATGTAGGTCGCAGCCAGTAAGATGCAGGTGGAAACTAGTGAGAATTTTGCTAGATTGCTAGGGCGAGTATCTTTTTTTCCGAGCAGTGGTGGAGAAGCTGGTGTAAGGATGATGTCCGTAGAAGATCCTCAGGGATCTTGTAGGTGGCAGTTATAGCGTCTGGAGGCAATTCCTCTTACTGAAATGGTCGTATTCGGGAGTCTCAGGCGAGCGAATCTGTGCTCGCCAGAGTCTGTGTCTGTTATTATGTATTTAGGGCTGCAAATCATGCTCACCAATCATAATCATGCAGCGACCATCCAGCCAATTGCTGCACTCGCTTCTTAGATCACTGAAATAAGTATACGCCTTTAAAAAGTGACTTTTGCTTGATGGATATATTTAAGGAAATATTGTATATAGCCTTACGGTTATATTTGTCTTCCGGTGATATATTGTTTCCCGTGACCGTTTCATATCAAAGAAATATTCATTCAATGCACTGGAGAATCCTTGCGTGATATTTATGAGGGAACCCTTTAATTCTAGTCGTAACGAGAGCCTTTGTGTAATCGCACTATTGTTAATTACGCGAGTTTCAAGAAAGAGGTCCTCCACAAACGAGAGCCCACAGTTTGTATACATATCGAATCGGTTTACTGCAATTATTTCTTCCATATAAGACATATATAATATTTTTAGGTAGGTTAACTTTTAAAAATTACTTAGATTTATCTAAATGTTGATTATCAGCACAGTACAAATTTGAAAATATCGTTAACAATTTGTCTCTTGATATAGCCGAGCGATTAAATTATTTCTAGAATGTGGTATGTTTTCCTCGAATTTTGTATTGTACATAGTCTTACTGTACCAAATATGATACACCATATTTCAAAGTGAAAAAATTACACAAATAAAAAAAACTTGTAATACTTAACCAGCATCATGACTGGAATATTATTTTAAAGTTAATTCCAAAATATAATTGATAATTACGAAACAAATACTTTCTGATGACATCTTAAAAAAGAACAAAAAATTTGTATTCACTCTCCGACATATTTCAGAACACTGAACTTGCTTTATAGTTTGGTTTATATCTTGCACTTGACGCGAAGCTAAATCATGGCCATAAAACTTGAATAGATACATCAGAAAAAAAGTTTACCGTACTGTACCATATATGACACAGTAAGTCTAAATGAGTTAATAGAACACTATCGTACATTCAATTTTCCAGTTCTTTATAGCAATCGCTGAAAACATTCTTGTGGCTTTCGATCTTTAGCATCGTCTCTTATATTTTTTTTATTACGGTAATGGTACTGTCTTTCTGATGGATGTTGGTTTTTTGTTACCAAAGTTAGTTTTCTTGAAAAAACTTAAATGTTTTATTAGAGCCCAATGACTAAATTTATATATGTATATAGTTTTATCTGAAACACTATATCAATAGTATATCTTACATATTGTTTAACTATTCTTACCCGCATATTATAGTATCTTGTCGAAGAATTCCACAAAGGGTGATACAACAATGGTAAACCACCACATCGCACTCTCGCGGGACCTCGCTCAAGACGAATACACATCCGAAAGCTTTACGCAGAGACTGACAATCTACCATAATAATAATTTTAATAATAAAGACGACAAAACCAAAGGCCCGCGGCCGTTTTGCCAAGGCACACAAACCAAGGCTTAGCGCCAGATAACGATCTCTGCTCGCGTTGATTTCGCCGTCAAAATTTTAATTTTCCCCCGGCCGGGAATCGGGAATTTGCGTTGTTTACCGTGTCAGTGGGTCAATATTTACACAATAAACACATTAATCTGGACCCGGGGCCCGGGCGGAGTCGGAATTAAGAGCTTCATTGAGATTCAAAGCCCGCCGGCCCCAAGGCTGAGATGTAATTTCAGATAAGTGAATGAAACAGTGCCGATACATAAACTGGAACCGAAAACCGGCGTGACGCTCTGAGCCACTCTCGGCAACCCTTTGTCGAAGGGTAGCGATGGATTGAAACTAAGGTTGCAAAACTATCCGAGAGAAAACCTATGAAATAATCGGATCGATTGCATTTAGATTGATTTGTCAATTGAAGTGATTCGAGATTTATATAGAACTTACATCCATAATTCATATTGAACTTTTATGATCCGTGAAAATTCGCTCGCATTGAAAAATATATCCTAGACATCGCCGTCTACCTCCCCAAGGGTTTACGCCGTACGCCAGGAATGATTTAATCGAATCGAAAAATGCCTACGTATTATCGATTCGCTGGGGACAGGGCAAGAGGGCAAATAAGCTCTCATCTTTTCGTACAAAGCTTTAGGGAGGCAACGTCTAAGCTTGCTTATCGTAAAATCTACATTTTAAAGGATTCAAGTTTGTTCTTGTGAATATGAACCGAAACAGAGCGGCCACTAGTTATAACTAAATCTTTCAACATAAATAATTCACGGATAGAGCAATATTAAGAAACACAATACGGCAATATATAACATAATTCAGAAATATTTTCTAAAAAATCAATCATTGAGGAACTTGCATCTTTTTCTGGTTTATCATACAAGTTTAAATTTTTCTGATCGTAAAATATATATTAAATAAAATAGTAATTCATTATAATTCGCTAAGCGTATTAAAATAAGACTAAGATAATTTTCATTAAATTGCATTATTCCTATCCATACCTTTCAAAAATATACATAAAATTACAATAAAATGATTAAAAGTTCTTTATACTTATTACTTATTGAAAATATAATTGATTTGTAATACATAATACACAATTTATAAATTAAATAATCGGTAAAATATGTATCTTACTTGGTTAATATAAGTTTGTTTGTGATTTTTTCAGTTGATAAACACTGATGTTTATTTTGCTTTTATATTCACAATATAAACTTAAAATTAAAGTGTATATATTCAAAGTCTTGTGGGTCTCTCAAAATTTACTAAGCAAAGTGGAAATTTCTGCGCTTTCTGCCAACTCGCGATGCATAACGTAGCACACTTTGGCGTTATTTAAGATCGCTCGATTTTTTCTGACCCACTCTTACCTATGTATGTAGGGTATAATATGTATGTATGCGTGTGTTGGTTTCCTTTCATTTTATTCTCCGTTTCGACGGCGAGCAAAAGAAAGGCGAGGGGCTTTCAGCGGTTTCGGAAGTTTTACTAATTTAGCGGCGCGGGAAGAAAGTTGCTCTTGAGTGTATGAAAACTTCATTAAAAAATTCGCATAAAGCACTTTATTTACGCCCGCGTTCGCCTCGCGCTTTTTTTCGCCGAGAAAATAAATAAAACAAGGGAAAAAACGGCGAAAGAGAAATGCATTCCGTGAAAGATTGCAAAGTTTACACTCTTCAGAAATAAAAAATGAAATAAAACCCCCGCATATTTAAAAACGCAGCAGCAGTGTTGATTATAATGCAAATACGAGAATGATATATTTCATATTCATTCTTTAATTATTTTATTTAGTAAATAGCTTTGCAACGGATAGGAATACCACGATTAAAAATATTCTTCGGTATTGAAACTTTACTTAAGCAAAATAGGTCAATAAAAAATATAAAAAGCTTTAATATACCAATTGTTTTTATAGCGGATGAAAACAAGTTTCTAAAACTAAACTAAAAATTGAAAAGTTATCCAGTTTAAAAAGTAAATTACCGTGAAACCGCTAAATCAAAAACTATCGTCTCCAGGAAGACTGTTAAGTAAAGGCAGGTGGAACGAGTCCGAATTATTCAAATTCTCTTCGTTCGGATTGTCTGCAAAGTTTGCTTTGGCGCTTAGCGGTTAGTTGACACAGTCATGGATACACATAAATGCTAATTCGGCCCTGCGCCGGCGGCGGCGGGCAGGGCCGAATTATCATAATTATCGAGATTTGTTTTTATTTCCGACGGGTACCTGGCTGGTCGCTTCGTCTCGGTCGGAGTTTTAATCCCGAAGTTTGCACAAACACTTTTGGTTTTAATGTGTATGAATACACGGTGTGTCATCGTCATCCGGTGCCATTTGAAATTTAAATCAGGCCGCGTTGCGGGATGGAAGCGGGACAGAGAAGCGCCCATTGTCGGTTTTGGCTGTTTCAATTAATGTAAACTTCAGCCGCTTCTCTATCCCTCTCGCTCTCGTTCTGTCACTGGAACCGTTTTAATATCGCTGCTCCTATGCCATCGCATGAATTATGGATGGGTGGGTGTTATGCGTTTTTGGAACGAATTAAGTACACTTATGTACCTATGTATATACATATAATTTATAATATATCTTATACTTATTACATGCAGCATCTGCTTTTGAGTATGATTTTTATTTCTTTTATTTAACTAGCTTTCATATACATATTCTATAAACATATTCTATAACACTTTATTGTTTTAAATGCTCTACTCGTGACATTGCGACATATAATTGACCATGAGAAAAGCATCCATCTCTCGAGTAAATTTATGTCTTTGTGACATTTATTACTGCAATATATTTTTGAATCCATGCTAACTTAACCGATACTTTTTTTAAACATATTTCATATTCATGACAAGATTTTATCGCTGACTACATTTTGAAACAAGTATAGTCTGATTTTATGAACCTTCGATTCATTTTTAATGCTCTAAAGTCACCTCAATTTATAAAAAGGGTTTCAAGTCTCGCATTGATAATTACAGACTAGTATCGTTGCTTTCAGTACCTGCAAAAGTATCTAGATCCACTATCACTAAAGTTATTACACTTTGATATACAAGTTAATATTAAATAAACTATTTTTAATAGGCGTTTGATAAAGTCAATCATGTTATATAATTTTAGATTTTTTTAAGCTCGTTCTCAAATAACTTGACCCTAAATTTATCTCATTTTACTTATTATATGTTCTGGATATGTCAATCACAATTAGCTTGTGAAAAAATAGTATAATTTCGAATTTTCTGTAGGTCTTAATAAGTTATTTTACGTCGAAGAGTCAGCGCAAATAATTAGCCAATTGATTTATTTTCTTAAAGTATCAAAACTCATTTTAGAACTATATACAGTACCTAGCCATATTAATAGAACCAAGCAAATTTTGTTTTTTTTTCTTTAATCGATCTATATCTTATAACTATTTAGACAAAAAGTTGTTTTTGCTTATCTTCTTATTTTTATAGCATTAGTTATTGAAAAAAACTGGTGAGAATTAATAAATTTATTTTAAAATTAAAAAAACAGTTCACAAGACAGTTCGGGGCTATATTCCTAATATTTACTCTTTATGATGCCCTAGTATGCAGCATACTAAAAAAATGTACATTATTTTTTAAATACATAATAGATATTCTCTATGAGCTGTATTAGTTCATTATTAGAGGATTTTCAATACCAGATATGTACGACTTAGCTCGATTTTAATTAATCATCACGATTTTCATCCGTGAGATTAAAAAAATTTACGTATACTTAATCCGTGAAGATCGATCGGAAATATAAATATATAATAATCAATAATTCCAATCTCCCAGATACAATAAAAATTTAAAAACACTAAGGTCCGTATGGGATTCGAACCCAGGTCTTTCAGTTTAATAGTCAGAGACTTATACCACTTGTTTGTTGTGCTGGTCTATGGATTTCTAACATAATGAGTCATTGCAATGAATTATGACTAAAAAAAATTCATTTTTTTTATAATGGTAATATGCATTTAAATTCCTGTGGGCTTATATTTTGGAAGTGCTGTTATACGATTCATTGTTAACACTATTTTTAATAGCTCAGATGTAAAGTTAATGACTCTTCAGTGCTAAATTAACTCCAAATGTGGGTCTGAGAGGATAGTTCTTTATCGCGTCCTCTCTTCTTGCCCGTAGAGGCTATGGACTGGAGCACTTGATAACTCTACTCTGGCAAAGGCCGCCCGACTGCTCAATACTTTAATTTGTATGGAATAATTCAAATGTGTTTCTGTCTTTTTTTATATTTTTTTCAATTACGCATTACGTTTAAATGACAGGTTTTAATGCTCCTAATTTTGATAACTAATATTATAATTTAATAATTTTAATACGGTCTATTAAAATGGTATAAAAAAACACGTGCATTTAGTTTAAAAAATTTGATGTAAAAATTAGCTATAAGGCTAAATAAATTAATAAAATAATAATAATAATAAAATACATGCAATTTATTTGCTCTAGATTTGTTTATACTTACGTAGTTTTGAACTAAATAAAAATATTTTTCTTTAAAAAAAAGTGGAGAGTCAGCCCCGAAAAAAGAAAAGATAACCCTTTTTTAAATCTATCACTTTTTGTCGTATCCGTCACGGCGTGCTCTTCCCTAACAAGGTTTGCGACCGCTGACTCGGGCGTCTCGCACGTGTGATTCGGCCCGTGGAGAAAGGACGCCGATTTCCGACGCCATAATTTAATTTTTCCCATTCGAAGAGAGTGAGTTGGTAACGTAGTTTGCTAATTGAGCGCTCGGCTGCGAAAAAAGCGTTTTGTTCGCTCCGTGTATTTTTTTCAGCGCACAATGCCGCGAAACACTTGGCGTTAATTACGAAGGAAACGACGTAAAAAAGGGGCGAGTTTACACGCGCGATTTTACTCGTTCATACATACGTATTCTGCCAGGCTGTAATAGGCAAACTTTTACACGATATAATTAGCGGCTGGGATTTCGCAGGCGAACGAGACTGAATAAACACTTAGGACACGTGTATACTTATGTAGTATGTGAATGTACTCATTTGTACAAAATTGTGTTCTAGATTTTAAAAAAAAATATTTCAACGCGATTTATAAATGCAAAATGCGCTTATGACCATTGAGGCAACATTTTATGGTTTTCCTATTAGCTTTAAAGCATTGATTAATGAATATTTGTGTAATAACTGTAAATTGCTAAGCATTTACCATAAAAAATATAATTATTATGAAGCAAAAGTACAGCAAAAATTAAAAAAAAATTGAATTGCCTGTTTTTTAATCATCTATATATTTTCTATATAAAAAAACATAAGTTTTGACAATATGTATATTTTTTTGTGAAATTTAATTTTTTATGACCCAGTTATACTCATATGAGTTAAAGTCAAACTTGATATACTTGTGATTCTCGTAATAAAATTCTGTATTTTTGTCATATTTATTCAAGCATGAACCTCCACTTAAAATTCTATATTAATACACAAACATGACATTTATTATACATGTGCCAATAAAAGCAAATCAAAGGCTCAGTTTAAATGTCAAATATTGATATTCCTTGATATTTTTATCGTCTTATCGATGAAATAAAATAACATAAATATTTATGTATAATGCTAAAATACTGAACAATTTATAAATTCATCGATTATAAATAACCTTCATTCAAGAATATCTCTGTAAGGCTTTCAATTTTTTATGTAAAAGTTTTATATTTAAAATATCTCCATTTTTATCGAGATTGATTTAGGATTGTATTTTTATGTGAAAATATTACTTTCAATGCAATAGTGCTCGCGTGTGTGTATGTGTGTGACTCGCGAACGTTTTGATTCCACTAGAAAATTTCCCAATGGAGCGGAAAAATCGCGGCAAACCGATGGCACGCGTTCCCCTCGAGAGTTGCCAAAGCTCGGAATCTGGAAAAGCTTCCAAAAGTTTCGGTTTAATAAATAGAGAGTGTGTATGCGGCCTAAGTTACACGAAACTTGAATTAAAACTGTCGCAAATTCGACGTTGTTACATGACTAATTCGGCGAAAAATAGTACTGTGCCCAAAATATATATATAATAAAGAGACGCACTAGCCTTATCTTATCATCATTAAAGTGTTAGAGAATTTCCGGATTTTTTAAAGTGACACAGAAACTTGAGAAAAGTCGGGTATGAGTTGTCAACTTCCCTCTCCAATTAATTGATTTTCTCTTCATTCACAGTACACATAATATTAGTTAAAAAATGCCGAATAGTTTGTATCATTAATTTTGAATATTAAACGATTTTTTTAATGTCAAAATTTTATTATATAATTAACAGTATATATAAATTTATTTATGACAAATAATTTCTAAGTGAAAATATTTTAGTAACCGTTTCATAAAAAGAGTTATTTTTTGTCGCAGAATTTTGATAATTTATAACGTTATTTTGCATAAAAATTAATCAATTAGCAATGAAATTTCTACTTATGATTAAGAATTAATACTGTCATTTTAATCATACATTACAGCACAATTTAGTGTTTAATTTTTTACTTCTAGAATATCTCCTGTATATAAATTTATTAGGTGTAAGCATAGTACCGTTTCGTTAAGCTAACAACTGACAATAAACTATGTGAATACATATCCTATTTTACATCCATCGAATGTGGGACAATCTGTACATACCGAATTATCTAAATAGGTCATTATTTCGATATCCAAACAAGCGGAGCAAATAAATTTCAATATTTTCTCTTCCAGTTTGTGGCGGCAAAGCGGGTTCGAAAAACCAGGCGGCCCCGAAAAGCTTTTAAGAACCGTCCCATCCCAGGGCCGATTTTAATTAAAAGGTTCCCCCGGCGACGCACACCCCCGGGGGAAAACAAAAGATCACAAATCTCCGCAAAAGTTCCCACACACACAGTAGGTACCTAGTGCCTACGTAAGTACGCATTCACATTAAGAATCATTTCCTTTCTCGTTCTGGGCCGCTTTAGCCGCGGCAAAGTAATTGTGACCTGACCGACCCTGTAAACTTGCTTCTGTATACGAAAACCGCTCCTCGTGAGAGGCTTTTAGGGCCCGCAACCCTCAAAAACCCCATCTATGATACCGTCGTATTGATAAGAACCCCCTTCGACTCCGGCCCTGGATTCCCTTCAGAACTGCCGTTTCCGGCCCTCACCTTCCGGGAATTCGGCCGATCTTTTCATTTCGTAAAAGTTTTTCCAATATCCATCTTTTTTTTGTGCGGCCCCACGCCGACACTATTTGCTTTTTACATCGCGCGAGATTTTCGAGACCTCTTTTTATTCATACACGTTTTTTTGGGCTGAAACTTGAAACGATCCATTATTAATGCCACGTGTAAAAACTCGTATAAAACATATGATAAACTATAATAATAAGTCGTTTTATAAAGTTAAAAATAATACTGAATAAAGTTTCACAATATTTCATCGATTATTTATTTTATTTTATACTAAAAACATCACTCTTAATCAATAATGAAGTGAGAATATTAACAACAACTTTTATATAAATGTTATACTCTTAGCTGTTTTGCTTCAAAAATACAGGACCCTCGTTAATTGCTTTTAACTTATCGTTGAAAACAAATACTTTTCTCTACTAATAAAATACTAAAAAATGTTTTACGTCTATACGTAAAATTACGATAGTGACTTCCATACATGAAAATGAAAAATAACTTAATTATACGTCGATGTCTATTTTATCAGCACCAGACAAGTATTAGAAATCATACTTCATTAGTATGCAATTAAATCATATCAAAGGTTACTTGATTGATCAATAGGATAGTTTGCGTGTATTAAAATCAGTAGCAACAAATCTGCTCTGTTTGTGAAAAAAAATTTCAATTAAATAGATCATCTACACGGTTTTTGATAAAATTCTCATTAAGTTTGTAATTCATTATTTTCTAATAAAATCGATTGGTTTGGGTTTTCTTAATAATTAAATATATTTTTGAATATCATCATCAATATAGGCAATACAAAATGTCTGAAAATATTTTTTTATCAGGAATTTCTTAAGAGTCTAACCTGTTAAATAATTATATAATAAAAGCAATTATTGTCAAAATTATTACTATTTCTCGATGCCCTTAAGTTATTTTATGAAATATATATTTTATTAAGAATTGTAAAATTCTTAAATTTAATGTTAAGAATCTTTGCGTGTGATTACTATTTAACATAAAGAAGTGACATATCTTAGAGCAGGAACTCCCTGGTAATTTGATTATAGAATGGATAATAATGTGCTTTATCATACGAAAGTGATAAAGTGTCCTATTTCAAAAAGACTAAGATTCTTCGGCATTTAGAAAACATGTAATAAACGCCTCTAATATGGTGAGATTTGTCTTACGACACGCACATCAATTGAAAAGCACTTGTATAATCACCTAGTTCGCAGAACCATTAAGCATAATTCTTTGTTCTGGTTGTAAATTAATGCGTCCGACTCACTTTTTATATAAATGGACAAAAAAAATGTTTCTCATATATTTGTACATGAGGTAATATCAATTTATTTCCCACAAAATTCTTTCAAGGTATACTGGTATATGATTACCTCGAGTCGCGGCAACCAGTGTACTTGGAAAATCACTTTTAATAAGCAGTGTTTTAAAAATCACTAAATTTTTATATTTACGGATATAAAATGATTTTTTAAATATGTCAAAATAAACTAATGCAATAAACTATTTTTATCAAAAATGTTTCTGAAACTTAATATATAAACATGTTCGAAATCAAAATTGAGTGACGCACTTTAAAGCTTATAGCTTTTGATCCTTAAAGTCTCTAACTTGTAAATCAAACGTTGTAAATCGTATTCATCGCCGATAATTGAAGTGTTTTCCATCAGTCGAAAAAAGGTCTTCTGAGAAAAAGCCTTTACACATATTTTTATATCCTCTGTTTGCTCCCATGTTCGAATGTATTATGGCGTACTTAGCACACGTCCCGTTTATTTATCCAACGTGAGTAAATAATGTGAGCCATTCAACATATTTTATTCTATTGTAATATGTGCCAAATCCTTTTTCTATATAATAAACACAATTATTCTCGTCAGAAATGGAGCTTTACTGAGTAGAAATATTGTTTGGTAGAAGTATTATTAATTTGATTTTTTTCCCTTTCACTTTAGCTACTATTTAACTCTAATCATGTACGACCTTTCACGTTCCCACGAATTAATTGAATTTCATTTGCCTTTATCAGGAAGAATGGTTTATATCTGAAAAATCGGCATTAATTTATATATTTATTAATAATGAAAGTTTTTCGTCCCATAGCATGGTTTATTTTCAAGCTTTTTCACAACCCTTCATAAAACCTTGTCTTCTGGTTTTGGACTTTGAAAGCCATGCTCGGTGTGAGCCAGTCGTCTGGAGTGGTTTTGTTCCCACGCACCAGACAAAAAGCCTCCAGTCAGGAAGTCAACGCTGCCTAACGAGCCCTTTTGTAATGCACTTTCAAAATTCATCCCGTAGCCAAAGGGATCGAGCCTACACGGGGTGATTAAAACCGCTGACGAGGACTGAAAGTCTGTCTGAATAATGTATCAGGAAAATCCATCAGGCGGACGCTGAATGCCGACTAGTAAAGAATGTGTGAAAGCTAATGGATAGTTGTTACCCTCCCCCAGATATGTGAATACTTCTTATTCTATAGTATATGACTATGGGCCAGTTGCTGGATATAAATAAAGAAAATGCTGGAATCATTTTCTTAAATATAAAATATCTGTGTTAATAAATATTATGTAATATGTATGATTTATCTAATTTTTAAGATTAGAATTGCGTGGTACAAACTTAGTCTAATATTAATTAAATGTTGGCGAAATTGGTTTGCAATATCTGAACTATATTTTGTAACGGTGAAATTAATGTGCAGTAAATTATATAATATAAATATTTATTTAACTATAGTTAACAGTAATTGAAAAAATTAAGTTAGGAATCTCATACTTGTATTTAAATATTATCATTTTTAATAGGAAAAAAATATTAAAAATAAGCGCTATGGTGTTAATTGCTAGTGCTATAATAAATGTTTTTAAATTTATGAATAATAAATATTTTTTTAAATAAAAAAAATGAATAGGATATTAATAGTCAATATATACATAATAAAAAAATATTTGAGTATTTGGAATTCTGTGGCGCTTGTGCCGCCTGATTTTCTACTAAAAGAATTATCGTAACCTCAATATATCACTAGAAATATTAAAATAAACGCTAAAAAAATCTTTGCAGTTTTATGAAGCTTTAGCTTTTACAAAAGCAGAGATTTAGCTTTTGAATAGCATAATCGAAAGAGAAAAAGATAAAAGCTTAGATATTTACATATTTTTTAACCCATGCAAGTCTTTTTTGTAGAATTTATTACGTATGATATAGTAAGTAAAACTTTTGACCGTATTGCCGATTAAATCTATATTTTATGTCAAACAAATTTGCGCTTATGTGCACAGTAACAACGTTTTCTCAATCAAAGCAATCCTTTCACCTCTCTCGTTTTATATAATTACTAAAAATTTATGCGCTTTGAAGCTTTAGATGAACTTTTAATTTGATATGCGGCAGGGAATAGTTGAAGCATTTCGTCGCTATACCCGATTTGTGAACGCTTTTCCGTTCGTTGCATATATACTGCATGTTTTTCTTTTATTTTAATTCTTTTCTACCCTCTTTTTTACCGCGTCTCTTTTGTGTCGTTGCGTTTCCGAAGCGTCAAATGAAAGGGCGTCGCGACGCGGAAAATCGCCAGCCGCGGGTTTTCTCACGGCGAAAAACTCCCTTTTTGATTGATGACTCGTGAAAATATTTAATATGCTGGATTATGCGCTCAAAAATGCACTCGTTTATATTCTTTCGCCACCCCCGATCTCCCTAACCCTCACCTATGAATGTACGTGTCATCGTCGTTCATCTATTTAAATGCATCAATTTGCTCACATTTTATTAACGTTATATATGATTAATGGCATGTGTAGAGATTATATTGAATTATTTAGTGTGAAAAATATATTTTTTTCTTTTTCAAGAGTCGCAATGCAGTTGAGAATAAAAGAAAGAGCGTTATCTTTGCGCTCATTGTTAGAAACATAATAGAGAAGTAGAAAAGGAAGCTTTAAGAACAATAGGTGTCACTATAAATGAATCGTAAATTTAATTTACAATAAAAGAAATCCTGCACTTGAATAATAAAAATGTTCTTAAAAAGATTCTATTGTCAAAATTTATCTATTAAATATAAAAACCATTCATATTAACTTATATAAAATGCGTTATATCTTGCAGAATATCCAAAAAAAATCACAACATTAAATACAATTTCTGAGCCATATGCTAGAACTAGATCAGGGATCGGCAAATTTATTTTGTAAATATTTTAAGCTTGGTAGCCAGCCGGGAAGCAAAATTTAAGTGAGCTATAAAACGTATTTTTTTAGCTTACTTTAATTTTTAAACGCAGATTAAGTTTTATACATGATGATTAGAAATATTATAATATCTACAGAACAATTTCTAAAGTCATTCATTATTCGAATGTAAAAGCTGAGGGTAGGTTTTACATTGAGTAAAATTTCCATCGTTTATTAAGCTTTTAAGCTTTTATTTATAATAAAATAGTCACGGAACCGGTGGCGGTTAGGTTTACATCTAACACACAGTGGTAGAGATGTTTCTCCCAAAATATCTGCTAGTGTATAATACAATGAATAATCAGAGATTTGCATTCTTACAAGTCTCATAATATCTTCCAGCTTAGCTTTAATCTGTTTTTCGCATATTTTTACCATCATCGGATGTGGCATATTTTAGTTGATTTAACTTCAGAATGTACTGTGCTACTGTTTTTTAAACTTCATTAAAAATATTTTATTCAGTAGATATTTTATGCAGATTATTCTTAAATGCTAATTATCTTCCTTTTTTATTTTTTCGAAAAAATCTGTTTTTAAGTTTAAGTTGTGAATATTGTATCGAGTTTGGTAATGCCAATGTATATTGTATTCTTTAGCACATGTCATATATCATAAACAATAGTTTGTCATATAATTCGATAGCAAAATAATTTATCTCCACTGCTTTAAAATCACGACATTCGAAGTCCATTAGTCTCTTTTTTGTAGCTTTGACAGTAATAATAATTAATTAATTAATCCACGGGTTATGAAATTAGTACGAATTTTTTCAAAAAGCGTTACACAGGGGACTAAAAACGCTATCAAAGTATAAGTTGAATGCAAAGCAATAGGAGCACCACATATGATCACATTATAATGCATAATAAAATTTTGATAAATTTAAAAATCTTAGCTCGCGTATCGTAATTTGCCGACGCCTGTCAATCTCATTGCGTATTAATTATATTTAGCAAATTGTATTACTGTTTACAGATTCTTTTTAAAAATTCTTAGTATTTCTTGCATAATATAATACTATTATATGTATTGGCAGTAATATATATTTTATTTATCTAGCTAATCATTTGCCCGGGTTTATAATTATTTAAATTAATATTGTCCTTTATAGATTTAAATGAAATAGGCACTCTTATGAATTATTATTCTTTTATGGTTTTTGTACCATAAATATATTTAATTTTGTTAATTGTCCGCCCGCATTGAAGCCAGAAGATCCGTGCAATATATCCCCGATAACCCCCGGTTAAGTGGTGGGTTGGCGCTCACCTTCCGTCATTAAAACTCAATCCACCCATCCACCCTGTTCCCTCTGTTTACGTGGCTTTCAATATCCGTCGATAAGTTTCCCGCTTGGAAGCGACTCCGATTTGCTGAATCCAAAGCAATGGAAATTTATTACGTCCCTTTGTGAAGGTTCGGTTTATTTCTGAGTGCTATTGGATTCGGAGAGTAAGCGCACGACAATAAAAACGTACCTCGGTTTATTTACATATAAATATTTGATCCGTTTATTAACGCCTGCGCCTAGCCAATGAATCATCCGGAAGAAAAGTGGGAAGAAGAAGAATATTTATTATAATAAGGAGAAAAAGTGCAGAGCCCATAAATCCGCGGCTTGATTTAATGATCAGCTCGGAATAAAAGGTTCTGGTACTTCGTAAATATGCTCCGGTACGAACATTCATCACAAAGTGAGTTGCAACGAAAACACAATGTGGACTTGGTAATATAATATTTAATTCTCATCATACATGAAAGTATCATATACAAGCTGGCTCAAAAATATAAATAAAAAAAAAATTTAATTTTTAATCATAGCTTATAGCAAATGTGCTTCTATTTAGTGTTTCTATTTTTTCAAATTCTAGCACAACATGAGCACCCTAGCGGAAGCGATAGTGTCGCTTACTAAGTAAAATATCGTTTATTTTCCAAATATTGCTTTTTAATATAGCTGTCTAGCGCATTACAGTGATTGTATAGTCTTTATACTCACAATACAAAAACTTGGAATAAACATAGCTTTTATTAAAAAAATTGAAATTAACTTTTAAAATATCAATTGCTTATTTAAAACTATACTTTTCATACATATATGTATATTTAAATAGCTTTATTATTATATGATATATAGCTTTATATTTCATAGTACTTCAGACTGTAACAAGATTTTTTATTCATGCTGATTATAGCGTAATCCATATCCAATTTCAAGAACTTTCCTGACATACATAGACATAATATATATTATACATAGAACACATTGAACGTAATTGCTATAAACATTGATCGATTATAGTTTGAAATAACGCGTTATTCATGTACGTAGATCGATTTTATTACTAGTATAGGCGTATCATTAATACCCTTAATATATGGGTGCGCTTAACTAGTAACTGGATTATGATATAATATAATATTTATCTCGATTCTATGATATTTCGTGATGAATAGCCGACTTGTTCTTTTGACATGCTTACGGCGGCGGTGACAAGCCGACTCCGATTTGACAAGACAGGCACGAAACAGAAGCTGACTGATTGACGTCTTCTTTGACGCAAATGTGAGCCTACTAGCTTCCCCTCTTTGATCCGTAATTGCATCGAAACGACACTTTTATTATATATAATATTAATTAATATTTCACAAAATAAATGAAAATATTATTTATTTATGCGGCCATAAGTCATCCGCGATTCTGGAAAAGCTTTGTACTTCGACAGGGGCTCCTTTTGGGATTAATGGCGCGGGGGCCATATGAAAACACGACCATAAACTGGGTCGAATGCCATAATGCCTTTCCGCGAGGTTCAAGGAAAAAATATTTATGTTCTCCGAGAGCTGCAAGAAAAATATATATTGAATGTTGTCAATGGTATATTCCATTTTCAGATGCTGTAAACTTGGCCCGGTCTATAAAATGGGTCAATCGCGTCTTAACCGCTTACTGTGATACGCCAAGAAACATGAAGTATGGCTTAAGATCGTCTGTTAAATGATACAGCACGATAAAATCTGATTTATGGACAGTTGTTTCTATTTATAATTGATATTTATTAATATTATTCTGTATACAATATCAGTATTTAGCTCACAGTTTCAATAAACTTTTGTAAGTTAGCGGATCCAATTTGCGCCCTCACTCATTGGGTGATTAATTATATTTGTTTAATCTCATATAGGTACGCACCGCATAATGCGAGAGCACCTTTCGATCGAGCCTAACCCTTGGCTAGGGGGTTGGAGAAGCCTTTCATGTCTAAGTTGGTACATACCTAGCTGGCGACTGAGATTGCTATCGTGTTCTCCCCTAATTATATTCAAAACCAAACGTCTATCAATCATCATGCACAGGTGTCGGGGAGGAAATCGCCCTTTGTGCCCTAGCATCACAGTCGTCGACACTTCGGCATCCACAGTCGATTATTATTGTCTTAAACACTAATTGGGTAATGGTAGAGAAACTTAAGAATTAAAACTTTAAAACTATATCATATAACTATTTTTCTGTATATTTGATTTAACAATAAATTGAGGAGCAATGAATCTTCTCGGTTTTTCCAATTTCGTGACGAAAATTTGTCGTCACGAAACACTGACGTGGCAGCGGTGAGAGCGACACATTCCTTTGGCGACATCGACGGGAGTACAACGACGGGCGGTGCAACGTCCACTGATCTGTCATATCATAACAATAAAATACTACTACTACAGCTGTCCAATCTATGTCTAATTGCCACCCGTCATCATCCGTCTGCCAATCAAGTAGATCTTGAACACTGATTTTTAAAAGACTTTTGACAAAGTTTGTCAGACATATTTTTTTAATCATACTTTTTAAATCGTCGCCAATATGTTCAATATGGACATCTCAAACCGTCTGAATACATTGTCAAATCAGGAATGTCTCAAGGTTTAAATCATGACCCAATAATGTTTTCCTTGTTAAAAATGATATTAACAAAATTATTCCTAAATCTAAATTCTACTTTTCACTGATGACCTTAAATATTTCTTAAAATAGATTCTATTGAATATTGTAAAAACTTCAACAGCGATTACGACGGCGCCAGAAAATGAGTAGGTCAAAAAGTCCTTAGAAAATTTAATAGATGGCGCTAGTAATATCGAAACAAGTTTGCTTTTAAAAAGTACCGTCTGTCAACAGGCTGCTGGTAAATTGTCAGTTATTTCCATCTCGTCTTTTCATTTTTACAATCCATTGAAGAAAACAACTTTTATTTTTGAACAATAGAAAAAAACGAGTTTCGTGTACTGCTTAAATACTTTCAATTGAAAAACAAAACACCGAAAGAAATAATAGGTTCATGGCACATCTGCACCAGCGTTTTAACTATTTTCAAATAAGTTTAAACGTAGTCGTACATCAACAAGTAATGAACATCATTCGGGACGTCCACTTACGGTGACTACGCCAGAAATGATCGACAAAATCGACGATCTGGTCTTGAGTGATCGACAGGTCAAAGTGCGCTAACTTTTAATGGCCACAGGCTCAGTGGTTTCAATTTTGCACGAAAAATTGGGTATAAAGAAGATATTGGTAAAATAGGTGCCGCGTTGTTTCACACGTGTGGTCATTTAAATGGCTGGTTTGCCGCTTTTCCGTTGCAACCCTCACGAGTTACTGCAGCGGTACTAACTGTTGATGAATCACGGATCCTACACTGCACTCTAGAGACGAAGGAGTAGTCAAAACAGTGGATTTCTGGAAACAATCCGGTTCCAAAGAAGGCGAAGATGGTGAAATCGGCTGCCTAGGTGATGGGCACGTTTTTTTGGGATGCACGCGTAATCATCCAAATTGCCTTTTTTTAATTTACCCTTAATGTTTTTTAATAGTTTTCTTGTAAAACTTATCTTGGTGTAAAAATATTATATATTTTATATAATATAATGAGATTTGCGAAGACGCTAACGTCACACGCACGCCTCGCGCTTTATATATTTAAGGGATGTGTCAAATTTGCAATCCGTCGTCAATATGCACATATAAGTATAACGTATATTTATTTAATATATGCGCGTGTGTATTTATTTATTTTTTCTATCCGTCTCTTTCCTTAGACCCCCTTCGCCTGATTGACAGGTGTTTTATTGCGACCCAATCGATCGCGACTACCTTCCATTTAGCACCCTCCGTTCGTCTTACGTGTAAACCTCTTTTCCTTTTGCCCGCCTAACAAATCGGAACTACCACCCACCGGGAAAGGTACCGATAATCCACCCCACGGTGCTCGCTCGTACCCGGATCAAGGATTTCACTGGATCTACATATACACTAGTGTATGTGTGTATATACTATTTTATTAACGATGTGGAGTAGACAATTAATCGACATGCAAATCGGGGTCGAAACCCGAGGGGTAAACGATGTAATTTAAAATTTTCAGTTTATTGGTGAATGACGTCATTAAATCGTCACATCCGTCATATTCTCACTTATATGATTCTAGAATAACTATTATATATTTTATTTCAATATTATAATTACCATATCGAATCTACTCTTTTGAATCTTATGAATATTTTTATTATTTAATGATTATTTTTTTTATCATGATGATTAATGGTGAAATATTTTTATTTCAAGATGGTTTTATTACCTAATTTTAATACAATGAAGTCTTGACTTATATATATATATTGACGTTTTGATTAGACTAAATTCATTGGTTATTAATACTTTTGTTTTGATTGAATACTATAGGTATTTAGTAATTTTCAATAGAAAGTTAATTCTGACAAGTAGGCAAAATTATAATTAAAAGTTTTATATATTTTACATAAAAATTATTTCATTGTATTTTTTTAAACTCAATAACCATAATAGTGTAATGGTTTATTAAGGACATGCCAATTAAATGTATTGTTATGGCCAAGCTGTCTAGATCAACTTAAGCGTAAAACTATTTGTTGCCAAATAATTATAAAGACGGAATATAAACGATTCAAAATAAACAATGTGTTTCGCTGGTCCTTCGATCCTCGATTAAATGGCCTTTTTACGTAGATTAAAATCGCACACAAATAAATTATTGATTTTTTTAGAGGAGAGAAGTTAAACATTTAGTACATGTAGTTTTTTTCAATGGTATTTTTTAAATTTAAGTAATAACAGTAATAACTAAATGTAGTAAAAAACTAGTTTTAGTTTTTTACTACATTTTTTTTTTACTAAACCAGCACAATAGTTCGGTGGTGTGAATCGCACATTAAACTTTGTGTGTTTTATTATTGTATTTAGATAATCAGAGAATAGAATTAAACACCTTTCAATCTTACTGATAAATATTGTTATGAATATAATTAAAATAAAGATTGGAATAGCGTAGTCCGTAAGATCTGTTCGAATCGCGGCAGCTTCGAATGTTTATTTATAAAAGTGTGCTATTATTATAAACTGGCATTAGCTGCAAAGTGACATATATTTATTATCAATCATAATAATTTATAATTAATTATATATAGATGTCACCGATCTTGCTTTAAGGTAATCTAATTGACTTACTCTGTTAGCACAGATTTACTCCATTGTAATGCATTGGTATTACAACTGTCAAATTATAGCAGAAAATTTAAAAAATCAAGCAAGAGCATGCATATATAATAGAGACTTCAATCTGTATATTAGAATATTTTAATATAAAATATGTTGACCTATTTTATAACTATTCTTTAATCGAATATTTGTCCAACTATTCATTTTGAAATTTTATTTTTCTAAAAACACCTAAGACTGGCCAACTCCTAAAATGCAGTTGTGTATTATTTCCTAATATATAAATTACGTATTAATTTTTAAACTTTTATTTTTTTAAAATAAAGTAAATAGTTCTATTGCTTCATTTTTCTTTTTTATAACATTTTTGAATCATTTGTATTTGATTATTTTGGAACTTTAATATATGTTATAAAATATTTTTACGTTAAGCTCATAGAAAATATCACATTTATAATATATAAATAAAAAAATATATTGAACAATTATTTCGAATACACAAAATAAAAATCAGACAAAGCGTTTATAAAATAACAGTAAACTACAAGCAGCAGAAAAACTTTATTCTATACGCATATAAAAATATATAGACTTCTAAATATGTTTATTGTAGGTTGTTCAAAAATATAATATGATATAAAAAATTCAATTTAATCAAAAAGCAAAGTATCAATGTAGCAAATACTTGTTTTGAAAATCCAACATTATTTAATCACATGTTCCAAAAAATCAATTACATACAAACAGATTCGATATAATGAGATCTTGAGCGGATTTGCGAAGGGATTTTTTATATTTATACGTCAGAGAAGACGGTGTGATGGAAATTTCATTGAATTATTATCGATATTCACTATCCTGGGGGAACACCTCATTATTGAATTCAATAGGGTGGTCTTATTCGAAAGCTAGTTGGTACAAGATAATCCGGATTCGAACCCTCTACGCGAATTTGTTTGGTCCCACAAAGAAAAATATGTTATATATGGATTTACTCACATACATATATACGTTATTTATATATACGAAATTTGATAAATAATGTATAGTGCGCGTCGATTTGGTTTCATTTTGCGTTATTCGAGAACTTAATTATGTGTCGTATAACGAAAAAATGGTCCACAAAGGATGGGGATGTTGACGAAAATTGGCGACAGAATGGATTTTGTGCGGATGGATATATAAAAAAAATGGAAATTACAAGGCATGACGCACCTGTGTGTCACACAACCGAACTATCTATCGGCCTAACAATGGTGATATATTTATGCAGATTCAATTGAAGCAAACTTTTTGATGCGAACGAATTGCGTTCCCGGGTTGGGGATCCCACAGGAAAGCGAGGGATACGGGGATAAACAGGGTTTGCGGATTGTCGATAAAATAAAATGGCGTTTTTGGGATATTTTTTTAGACTAACATTTTTTATCTTATAATTTTTTATAGAAAAAATTCAATGAAATATATTTTTCAAATAAGATATATTTTTTCGATTTATAAAGATATGGATTTTTAAAGCTGAAAAAATATTATCATAGTGAATTTTTTATTGTAACATGACAACAAGAGTACTTATTTTACTTTTGCGCAGAAATCTTAAATTAGTTACATTTTAAAATATCGATAAAACTATTACCCCTTGCCGAGTAACTTTAAAACACATTCTACATTTGTCCTAAAAGACGCTAAGGGCATAGTTGTTTAGAATACAGTCTAATATGATAATGATTATAATAAGTTTATTGCTCAGTCTTCATATTTACTCTTATCTTATTTTTCTCCTCCCAAACGCATGCAAAGATGCAAGAAATAATTTTACTTTTCAAAGATATTTTTATGTTTTAGAAATATGACATAGACATAAAATAAAATAAAAACACTTATATCAAAGTGTAATTATTCAGTAATTGATTGAATATCGTTTTCAAAATGAATTAATTTTTATTTTGGATATATTTTATTTTTTTATTTATACAAAAAAAATATTATAGATTATGGTATAATATTATACGTAATATTAATATATATTTAAAGGTTAGTTATAGGCCCTAGACTATATTCATAAAAAAAAATTGCATACAATAAAATAAGAGTGTTATTATTAAATAATTCAGTTAGCAAGCTTTTGTATTTTTATGTAGAAACTAATAAATAATGCAAAGTCGAACATACAATTCATCTTTAACCTTTTTTTCACTACTTATTTGTGAAAATATTTTAATTGATTTTTAGTGACAATTTAGTTACCAAATTTTCTTTAAAAAAATAGGATTATTTGCTTCTGTGCTAATAGGAAAATTACATAGCATATGTATCATAAAAGTGAGATCAAAGTGCTATTAGCTACAAGAGTGGATCTAAGCACTTGAAACTTATTAATCTTTGTATCTTTAATTATCTATTTGGTGTATAATATTAAGTTTTTATATTAAAAAAATATATATATATATATATATAAATTATATTTATGTTTCTGTATATTTTTTTTTATTATTAAAGAGGGATTTAACTCTCGTTCAATTTATACAATATCTGGTTACGTATAATATGGTTGAGTGTTTTTTACTATCACTATTGGCTAGTTTTTATTGCGGATAAAGGGTAGTAGTACGTTGGTTCTTTCACAATAAAGTATACGCCAGTCAAGCGAGTAAAGTCAATTGTATATAAAAAAAATATCATAAAAAGTGCTGACTTGTATTATAAAGTGTTACACGATATATTTTCCTACATACACTATATTCATTTCCAACAATAAACGTCAGAATAAAGCAAAGTAAAATCTCTTAAGGCGTCGATTTATTAAATACGCAGTGTGATTATATTTCAAGCGAAATTTATGAGAGAGTTTTCCGTAAGATAATTAAGAGCGCGATCTCGGTCTTCGCTAATCCCGCGTCTCTAAACAACACTACTATCGTGAAATAACACACCCATCTTGGAAGGTAATCCATCTTCCTCATCTAGTTGACACTTTGCACCCGGCTTTCAAAATCTTGTTCGTTTCGAGTGGGTGTAGTTTGCCTAAGTGTCCAATCCCGTTTTGCGCCTTAGACCTGAAGCAATTTCACCGCGTCCTTTTTTCGCGTCGTTATCTCTTATTGGTCTAAATGGACCATAAATGGGACATCTCATCGTGGAAATGGGATTTGTATGTCCACACGAGAACAATCTAATTTTCTTTCTCATTTTTTCTCGCTCTCCAGCTTCGTTTCTACGAGGCTTTTCTATCTATATATACACGGTCGTAATCGTCTCTATCTTGCCTGCCTAATCTCAACTTTTGATTCATACACTATGATTACTCCAGCTATAATTTAATTAGGAAAGACTATAATACAAGTTTGGTGCTAAATTACGTGCCGTTGTTGTCCTTGTTTTTAAGATTCAAATAATAATTAAAATGCAAATAGAAGCTGGATATCCGAGGAAAACTCTACTTCCATTGTCTATCATTTCCAGAGACGAGGAACTAATTCCTATTATATTTACTTCGTGGATGCCCTGGGTGCGGTGGCAAAGACAAGAGTCGGATTAATTTGATCCTTTTTTGTAAACAACTTTATTTTACAATAAATTATAATATATTTCAATGCGAGAATGAGAAAAATTAGAGCAGAAATCATTATGGTAATACCATAATTTGACTTAATAGAGACTATATATATAAGTTTTTTGCTATGAAACAGTATACAGTAAATAACTAAAGAACTTTTTTCGCTGCCAAGCTTCAATTTTAATGAGTTGTGAATTTTTATATACTATAGTTTATTTACGACAAAAATCATGGTTAAAGGATTGGTGTCAAGAGAAGCAAATTACGTTTATTAGCTAACATTTTTTTTCGAGATTTTCATTTTGTAAAAATAAAAATCAATTATCATTCGTATTCAAAAGTTTTTTTCTTACAATTACTACATTTTAGCGTTTCTCAGTTTTATCCACAATAGCCTTGACTTTAAAAACGACCTGCCTGAATTACTATCTGTAGTCATTGTTTATAAATCTCTATTTGATTATTGCTCAAGTACAAAAGCTAGCAAATGTAACTTTATCTTTCACTTGGTCACCATTGATGTTTATCAAGGTTCGCTTTCGAGCGATATTCAAAGCGTTTTCTTACAATAATGTTTTTTATTGTATATTTCGCCACAGCAGGTATATAAAGTCGTCGTAGACATTTTAAAGAGTTTGCTCCCTCTCTGCATTTTCTCTCTGGCCGCAAACGGGTCGTGTATATTTTCCCGTTGGCGTTTCTCGTTCCGTTCGTTCCATTTCGAGTTTTGTTCCGTCCTTTTTTGTCCGTCCAACAATATACACATTAAAATGTCGGACACCTTTATCCTGGGTGAAAATTACGGCGTGGCTTTTCCCGGCGCTCCGGCCGGCCTTTGTAAGACGCTAAACGGTCAGCCAACTTGTAACAATTAAACGGGACATTCATTACGGTAAACAATTTTCACGCACAATTCTACGACACGATCCTTTGAATTACTGTGAGGGCTTTCGGATTTTACGGACGTTTTTTGTGCGAAGCGCGTAATTTAAGATATTACTACTACTTTTGCTTCCCTCGATGGAAAAGCGGAGTTTTAACAAAAATATTTTTTATGATTTATTTTGCCTTATTGTATATAAATCATCAATATACGTACAAATAATCCATCAAATCTTATTTTAAAGCACCAAGTCCTTGGAATTTACCATTCTGATTTCTAAACACAAACCGTCGACAATTGCCACGATCGTTTAGCCTCGGCTGTTCAGGTCTCGATCACGTTCGACGTTTCACTCTTGTATCTAAGAGTGCAGAGCCGAATGGTACCTTCGTGCGGTCGGTTGTGCATGTGCATTGAAAAATCGTGGCTTGAAAAATCGTGGTTCTCTCTTTCGAAAGGATCACGTACGCTTGGATGGTGGTCGCCCCTCATGATGACATGTAGAGACACATGACTTTGTTTCGCTTCCGTTCGTTCTCGCTACTCTCGCTCGCTGTGTGTTTCTTTTTACAACATTCTCGGCCACAGTCGGCACGTACCGTATGAAAATGCAGCGTTTTCCCGCGACAAAATATTAATACGACACATCGTACTTTCATACATTTCTAGGGCGTATCGCTGTGGAGTGAAACGTCGTACATGACACATTGCACACATATCCGTGGAATTTAATTGTAAATCAATTATCATTTATCCTAATTTTTATCTCAATTTTATCTCAATTTTTTATCGGTACTCTGGTACATCTTAACTTTTGCTCGGAACAACTGTCCGTTGGGTAGCTAATGCACCACAAGCATACAATGACTTATGTTACTGATTCAATTATACTATTTAATTTATTCACTTTCTAGAGTCAGTATATTAAAGTAATGTTTAGTACGTGATCGTTTTTTCTTGCTTATGATTTTCTGCTTGATGGATAGAATGCATCGACACAGAGCAGTATCGGTTTGTTGCAGTTCTTAAAAAAAGTTTGTTTTTTGCTGTTATTTGGGTGATTTTGGCGCTGAAAGTGAACTATAATGCTTAATTAAAAAAATATGGTAAAATCCTCAAGGCCTAAACTCAATCATAGTTTTTAATTATGTAGATATTTACAAATTTCTTAGTATTTTTATTGAAGAAAAAAATAAATTTCGGAGATAGTGTTTGGAATTTATATAAATATTTTTTACGATTTTTTTAAAGAATTCACTTGGTTTAGGGGAAGTGGTGGCAGATTTTGTCTACGTTTTGTGTAAATAATTTCTTTTGTCTTTATTTACTTAAATTTAATTTTCCATCTCTCAAAATATTTAATTAAGATTTTAAAAGATTTTTGTAATTTATTCGTGATTTATGTTTAGGATATGCAGATAGTCAGGGTTTTTGTTTTTGTATAGATTATAAATCAAGACGTACCAAACTGTGTAGAAAGCTTTTTCTATATCTAACATTAAAAGACCTATTTTTCATATGTTTTCCGTTAAACTATTGAGTGTATGTATTGTCAAGTGATTTTCGCGGAAAACTGTTCGTTAATAATTTTATTCCTTAAAGATTCTTTTAAATACATAAGGAATTTTTTTACAAATATTTTACTAAATGGCGATAATAAACTAATGGCGCAATAACTAATAGGATTTGTAGGATTCTTATCAGATGAATTTTAGCGGTTTTCCAGACGGTTGGGAAATATTCAAAATATAGATAAGCGTTAAAGATGTTTGTTAAGTAATGAATGCAAATTTCATAAAGGTGTTTAATTAACGTGTTAGGAGTTTTTTTTATTTTTCCAGTTTAAAATTTCCCGTAGGATAATTCTGCGAATTAAATTCTTTTCTACCGCAGATGCTTATATTTTTCTTATTAATCTATTTATTTCGTTTTCAGTTTTATGGTTTTAGTCAAAGACTTAATAATATAATCATTAATAAATCATTGATCCCTGCATTCTTATTTTTTGTTAACCGGCAAATGTTCAAAATTGTTAAAATCGTAATTCATAGTAAATGTTTATCAAAAATCCCCTTTTATCGCTACCTGCTCTAGATGCAACTGTGAATTTAATAGATTAAATCCACTATTTTTTGCGATTTTTTCTATATTTTTATGATTGTTCAAAAATATTTAAAAATATTCGTATAAATATTTTTCAATACAATAAAAAAAACGTTTGATGAGATATCTCGAGAAACCTTAAAATATTTTAAGAAATGAGAATTTAATATTGATTCAAATTCTTGCAAAAATCGTGAGAAATAATTTAAAAAAAATATATTTATAAATATTTAAATGTTTGTAAAATTATATATGTATTTTTGTATTTACTACAAAAAATATTATATAAACAAAATAAGTAATGGCTGATTTTTCATTGTCAGACAAAATGAAACGACTTTTAGAATCAAAAGATCAAACGAAAAGCTAATACATTTTAATATTGATAATATTATCGCATTATAGAATAGCGACTTCGTTATAATCGTTAAAGTATTATTGGCGATATCAAAGACTTAAAATAACTGTGAAATGTTTAGACATAAAAGATTTAATATTAACGAAAAAAGCGTTGTAATTTTGGCCCGGAAATTTATAAAATTAAGATGTATTTAAATTATATTAAAGAAATTTATACAAAATAGCAAAAAATTATTAAACAGAATATTTAAAAGCAGTCAAAACAAATGTAATGACAATGTTTAGCACGCAAAATAAAAATTGCCTCTCTAAATGTTAGACTCTCAATAAAGAGTATTTTTTAAATTTATATAAATTATTGAAAAATACAATATATAATCTCGTTTTTAGAGAAAGCAGATAACCTACTTTATTAGTTATAAAACAAGCTTTGTATTCACAAGTCTGTGTAGTGTTTCATCGTAATATTCAACAGGATGAGTTAGGTTATGTTATATGCATAATATTAATAAATGACGAGGTCAGGAGTCTTCAATTTTTGATCGCGGCCGTAAACGACGTCGCGACAATGGAACGGCACCATGTGCGACATTTCTCGTCGTGTCCCCGGAGATGCACGACCAGCATCCGCCGATAAGATCGCGCTATATATTTTATTTAAAAGATTTTATCTTGCGATATTGAAAAGATATCCGAGCGCCACCGCCGTGACGAACGTGCCGCGCATGCCGCGTGCGACACGATTCGCGAATACAAGACACATTCTTATGATAGTATTGCGAAGACAAAATCCATATACTTTTTCTAACGATGTAATACCATCTGACTGAAATTGAAATTAATGGTACAGAAAGTTCTCGATCTTAGCACGGTAGCGATCAACATGTTTCAACACAAACGTCTTCAAAGAAATTAGATTAACTTTCATCTTCCGGTCATATTCATATACAAACTACCGTGATTCTATTATAGTGAGATTCGGCCACACACATAGGATAATTATTTTTTTTAATAACACTACCGAATAGGAGCATTACAGTTAAACAGCATATAATAAATAGGCCACAGTGAAAATGATTTTTCGCGTAGTAAACTTGTCAAATCTTAATTATAGTTTTTGACCAAATTTTGAGTGACTTTGTACTAAATTATTATATATGAATCACAACGCTATTAAGATCAATTACCTAATTTACACGACTTGATACTAGCAGACTTTTATCGTTCTCTAAAAAACGTACTATTTCTATACTGGACATTGAAAATAAATTATTAAGAAAAAATAAAACCAATGATCCAAAAACAGTTTCTTTGAAATGTTTTCAAAAACTTGTACAACATTGAAATTAGTATATTTAAAATTAAAGTTGTTTTGATTAAGGATACGATTTATGATTTTAAAATTAAGTATATTAATCTAAACCAAAATAATATAGCATATATAAAGATTAGTTGAGGGTAAACATAATGAACTTTCCACCTTAATAGCTCATCTATTACAGATTTACTCAAACTTACTGCTGAAATCGAACCCATTTAATTAAATTACGCATGATTAGTTGTCGAATAATAATAATAATAAAAAAAACTTTAGAGATCGGATTTAGTTTAATTGCCAGCGCGTGTGCATGCCAGCCGATAGTGGCGGGTGTATAATTTATGACCGGCGTAGGTGCTGGCGCTAAGTCACTTACTTTCAACGCAACCAATGAATTTCCAATTCCACACGCAATAAATAACACTTAATTTGACATATCTGTAATAAATTTGAATTGTGGCAAAAGGCGCCGGACGGCAGGGCCCCGGGGGGCGCAGCCCCTTGGGCGGCGCCATAATTATATCCCTAGAGCCTCTTCACTTACGCGCAAAACGCCGATAATTTTACATATCATACTTAAGGCTTTCAATAACGACAATAATATTATCCATCCATTGGGCTTTATTAAAAAAAAGTTTTTTGTTAAATTAATTTTAAATATAATTATTGCATATGAAATTTGTATTAAAAAAGACCGTAAACAATATAAAATAAATCTAGTATTGCTTACTTATATTTTTAAATCAGTTTAAACGCAAACCATTAATTATCCAACAATAACATAATATGGACTTGCCCCACTTTCAAAATCAACGGCTCAGTTAATCCTTCGCCGGTACGCCTTACAAATAAAGTCGTATATATTCCTAATGAATTACGATATTAGAGACTTCAACTTGGTAATTCAATATGTTAAAAAAAATATAAATTTAAAAAAACATAAAGACACTGTAGTTCGATTTTTTTTAACTTTGCCATTTTTGTGAATAGCAGAGTGAAAGATCGTTAAGTGTTCTGAAAAGAATTAAAAACTTTCTACGGTCGATAATGATTGAGGAGCGACTAAATTGACTGGCAACACAGAACATTAATTACCTGATAGCGCGTATTACAGACTATTCTGAAATAATAACTAAATTTGCTAATGGAAAAGCGAGCAGAGCTTCTGTGAAATAATGAATTGTTTTAATCAAATAAATAATAAATGTCATTGATCCCACAATTTTTTTCTTAATTTTTAAGGGCCTCCAAAATATTACTTGCTCTAGGCCTCGCATTTTCTCTGAAAGGCAATGTATTATACATATGTATTGTATAATACATCTAATAAGATTATTAAAAAGTACTGTTTTCTTTTTTTAAATATTGTTATGTTGAATTGTCATATAAGTTAAAGGGAACAATATTTTAATGTAGCATGTAATATGCAAACCTTATACTATCTCGCTTTAAAATATAAAAGACAGGCTAATTTATTTATTTATTATTTATTTATTTTATTTTATTAATTTATTTAGATTAATAGCTAATCTTTTCATGTAACAAATTTAGTAAACATATATAAAAAATATATAAAAAATACATAACAGAAAGAAAAAATAAAAATATACAATAATAAAGACTTAATATTATAATTTATTTCTATATGTACGAAGGTGTTTTTTTATTCCATTTATGAAACCCGTTATATTTTTGCTGTTTCGGATTTCTCTTGGAAGACTATTATATAAATCAAAACCTCCGTACATAATTCCCCTAGCCGTACTCGTTTTCTTATACTTAATTATCTTTAAATTTTCTCTATTTCTAGTATTATATTTATGTACATCTTTATTTCTTATTAAATACTTATTAAAATATTCTGGTAACATATTATTTTCTAAATTATATATAAATACTAAAACATTCATACTCAATATTTCTTGAACATTCAACCATTCTAATCTATCAATCATACTTTTACAATTAGTTAATTTATTTTTATTTAAGATTACTCTCATTGCCCTATTTTGTAATTTTTGCAACATTTGTTTGTCTTATTTATTTAACATATTTAATAGTGTTGCACAATAATTAAAATGGGGCAATATTATACTATTGTAAATTATTTTTTTTGTATTTATACTTAATATTTTTCTTAATCTAGATAATAAACCTATTTTTCTACTATTTTTTTTTAATATGTAATTACAATGTTCTTTAAAATTTAATTTTGTATCAACAATTACTCCTAAATATTTTATATTATCCACTATTTCTATACTAGAGTTATTTATTACTATTTTGGTACTATTATCTAACACATTTTTATAATTAATAAACATACATTTAGTTTTATTCTCATTTAATTTAAGTACATTATTCTTTAACCATATTTCTAATATACTTAATTCATTATTTAAATTATAAAAATTACAAAAATTATACAAATCAATATCAGTATTATAATATAAAAATACCGGAATTATAATATAAGCCTTAAGCATAGCTATGTAATACATATCCTATTAATGTAATGCAAAATATCGACAAGGCCACAGCTCGAGTTTTGTACAACTCGGGTTCATATTTAACTGCGAACCACGCTTAGTTTAATTAAATTAATTTTGCTACGCTTTTCTCTTGTATAATAAAACTTTTTAATACATATATGGTGATTAAAATTAATAAATAAAACTATGTATGTGCTTTGCAGTGATATGTACGCAATATAATTCATACTAATCAGTATTTAATTTTGTTACAGGCATGCTGAGATCAGCGTTTGACAGCAACGAACGTGCGAGATCTAAAGAAAGTGAGTCATTTTTTTATTTATATCTAATTATATTAATTTTATTTTATCCCAAATAGAATTAAGCTTGTTAAAAATATTATTTATTTAAAACTATTAAAATGTAACATATACCATTGTGATCTAATGATCAGAATAAACAAAGAGTTTTGTGTTATATACGCAAAAGTCGTCCATGAAAATTATTCATAAAATAAATTCTTGCTTGGGTATTTTTTGCACGGTCATTAAATCCAGTCTCTCAATTGCCTGAGGGTGCCAGTTTTTTTACACGCCAATGATGCCACCTACAATAATAGATTGTACGCAAAATGGCGTCGGTTGAATAGAAAAAAAGTCGTACATAAAATCGTAAAATAATATTTCCTGACAGCAGCGATCCACTTCCGTTTCCTGGCCTTGCAGGGATTTTTGTATGTATTTTTTCACCCTCCAGCTAATTTTCTGAAAACGCCACAACTTTTTGCGACATTACGCCGGCGTCATTCCTTATTGGTGAAAAAATAATAAAACGAAAATGATAATGATAATAAAAAATATTATTATTTTAATTATTTTATGTTTGCCATATCTACTCCATATAATTGCTATAACGATGCAATTTCAGTAAATCAGGCATTTCGGAACCTCTCGGCATATGATACGTCAAAATACCATCTTCTTGACTATTGAGGTTATCTACCTTAACATTTTCTATATATATATATATATATATAAGAAAATTTTAATGAACGGTAAATTGTTTTCAGTATTATTTTTATTCCAGGTGTCTAACTTACTTAAGTAGACTTTTGAGGCATTGATAGTGTTAGGAGTAAACTAAAAACTCTGCGTACTGTTTTTAACGAAACAATGGATTTTTTCTTGGTTTAGTTAAAAATTCATTTTATTCGTTTTGACTGCAAATTTTGTTATCTCAAAGAATACCAGCACTTTAAAGAATTCTAAAATTCCAAATAAACTACGCTTATTTTTTATTTAGATTTACAACCTTTCAGAAAAACACATAATACTATTGGCTAAACTTCATTTAAATTACATCTGAAACATCTTAAACGTAATTTTGTTACAAGATCAATTAAAACGTCACTGTTTGCCTAAATCATACTTTATTATAATAGATACTATATCAATTCCTTATACATGTGAAAGGAAATTACATGTCCTATTCTATGGTCAACTCCCATGTTTGTCTCATGAAATTATAGTCATCTTAATTAAGAGCCAACTTAGTCATTTTAATTAAGAATCAACTAAGCAAAATGCATGTTTTTAAAGAGAATCGATTTTAAAGTTAATAAACTGTTTATTAATATTAAGAGGCAATTACGCTAATAGGTCTAGAATCTAATCGTGAAGGTCGAGTTATTGTGTGGTATGGGAGAGTTTGCTATAATTGTATTATAATTTGTTATTTAAAACGCCTTTAAGGTCTCTATTATGATATTACTATTCGACGTTTTAGGAATATTATTATTAAATAAAAATATAACCTTGTTGAGCTTCTAATATTTTTAATGCCTCATATTTCAATTGCTTTAAACTTACTTAAAAATATACTATTAACGTATTATTTATAATAACATTCCTTCTATGAGTCAATTCATATATGCATGTATAATTAGACCTTTTTTCCCTCTGAGTAATATAATTAAACGCCAGATTTTGATTAACCGTTGAACTAAAGCAATAAATAGAAACTGTTTTCACCCCTAACTCTTCTAAGAAATGTTTTTCTTACTCGAAATCACATTTGTGAGGGTCCATTGTTACCCTTGATTGGTCCATGCAGTCTCGGCCCTCGATCATTCCAATTACGATCGTCCGCGACAGGCCCTGCCATAATTCCTTTTTGTCGAAGTGTCGATCGTCAAATTGCAAATTGTACTTTGGGAACGGTTGACAAATGGCCCTATTCATCACGGCTTTTCACAAGAAATGATTCGGCAAGGGGTACACGCTTTCAATAAGCCACCCCGAAGCCGGCCAGGGCCGCATCGGGCGCGCCGGTCCTGCCCCGCGAGCGATACATTATTCATTTTGACTTGAAAAGTTTTTCTTTTTTTTTTTGCTTCTCCAGAATGACTTTGCTGTTTTTTCTTGCTCTCACATCGACGTTTTTGTTTTCGCAGAACTTTTTTTTTGCTTTGTGTCGACATTTCGGCGCAATGGTACACTGGCCCTTTTTTATCACGCATATCAATCTCGAGATTTGTCTCGTGGACTTTTTTGGATTGCTACTGTATTATGATCTTGGGCATGTAATTTAGTATAGTTTTTATTATGTAATGTGTGCAAGACGGCGTTCTGGGTGTTACGACGTGCCTTGCGCAGAGCAATTTTCATAGTTGTAAAATCTAGAAAATATGTGTATGAAACATTTTTACAAAGTGTAACAGTAAAGAAATGTACGGTTTTGTTTTCTTTGTTATTCATATTTTCGTACCACTGAACATATAAAACTATGTGAATATGCGAGCAACGCATTTAAAAGCAACTCATAAAGAAAGTTTGCCTAAAATTTATTGTTAAAATAATTTTAAAATATACATAGTGTTAAAAAATATACGCAATGCAGCGCTTCTCAAAAGTTGAATATTTGCTATATTTAATTACTATTTTATTAAAAAAAACAATTTAAGACATTGCTCATTGAGATCATCTATCAATCATAACTTTGCTATTAAATTCAGCTTTAAATTGAAAACACTAACATCAATCAATTTCTGCTTTCTCATTGAACAAACCTTGACATTGTGGTATTAAGAAATGGCGCAGCTTAAACTCTGCCAGCACAACTCCTAATAAACGTTGATACGATACTCGTATACTGACAAAATCAGTTCAAAATTCACTTTTATTTTATCTAGAGTCATTAAAATTTTGTTCGGACTAATATATTTATTTTTAAATTAAATTTTTAAGAGCGGAAAGGCAGCTATTTTTTAATAGGATTAATCTCATAAACGAGAACGAGCGCATTAATAGGTTATTCTCGCAAATGTGCAGCGTAGCTTTCCGGCAATAAAAGAAATGCAATGGAGTAAATGCCCCAGCGGTGGGAAAAGTGTGAGGAGAATCGTAAGGAATTATCTGCCGATCTAAAGTGCAGTTACAGGCAGAGAGAGGGAATGGTTATTAGAAACCCGCGATGGTTGATTAGTCAGTATTCCATTGAGTAGTCGAGTGGAGACGGGTATCTTCCGGTGGATAATTTTGTAGCTTCTGTGGAGAAAAAGGAAAAAGCTTAAAAATAACGATGTTCGTTTCCGACTGTGAATGCGACCATTAGTAACATAATTCGACGGAGATGAATAAATTTAAAAAAAAACATTGAATCGCAAATATTAGCCGTTTATTAAAAGTAAATTAAACTTTACATATAACCAAATCTAAATATTTTCTGGTAACATTAACATTAGAAACAGAACAATCTTAAAGTAGTTCATACCCGTTCAAAAATGCATATTTATATATGTATTTCAGGTTTTGAGGCCGAAGGGGTTTGCCTTTGCAGCTAAAATAGACGCCAGAAAAAATCAGCGAAAGTTTATTTAACTAACATATATAAAGTACCACAAATATAGAGAAATGTTGACGAGGCTATCAAGTGGTGGAATTTAAATAGCAGGTCATGGAAGTCGGAGAGTCTTCGCTCGCTGGCGTGTGAAGTTGTATTATTATCGGCTGTGATTTCGTGTAGCAGCTGAGATCTATCGTGATGTGTTTCCGTGATGGACGATCCGCTGATGTTTATCGTGTCAATTCAGTCACTCGTGCTGTGACTACGTGGCGTCTCTCCCTCTAAGAATGTTTATAAATTATATTTTTTTATAATCTCTCATTATATTTTTTTATGATTTTCAAAAACATTCTATATTTTTTTTTATCGCTGATAGTTTGTAACCTATTTCGGCCGATTGTCACAAGAATATTTTACTCTTTCCGGAGTTTCTCAAGGGCCATCTTATGCCCTTTACTCTTTACCTTATTTATTAGTAACATAAATACGGCTGTTACAAATTTAAATTTTATTTTATATGCAGAAAATTAAAAATTGTTTAAATGTATTCGATCTTTTGCTGTCGGAAAGTGCCATATTTTGCTATCAAATTATTTACACAATTTTGGTTGCAAAGTTTCACTAAAATTCTCGAAATCCCCTATACGTAAATCACGTCTGCGAAAAAGTTTACAAGATGCTTTATCCGTCAGTTATTCGTTTCCTCAATGATGCTTTAGTTCGCAGTATTCTTAAATCAGGATCTTAAATTTAGAGCCCCAAATAACCAAATACTCTCTCTTAATCGAAAAAGTTCAAAAAAGGTTCTCGAGATAGCCTTATATAAATATATTTAGTTATCATCCGTTTTTGTATCGCAGCACATTTCTTTTGGGAGCATTAGAATACAATTTTCTGTGTTCTTAAAGAAAATTTTACGTCGCTAAGGATTTCTTGAAAGTACAGAATATCGAAGAATTAGAGTTTTGGGTTCCAAAAGTCTTGGAGAGTTGCGATCGCCTCCTCTTTTAATGCCAAAACGAGCCGACTTACCATTGGCTGTCGCCATCCAGTTTCTCAGTATGCTCGCATTACGACATATTAATTCATTTAATGTCAGCTACGAGTAGCTGATTCGGAACATATAATTTTATTTAAATATTAAATATTTTTTCCATTTATGATATCGTATTAGGATAACCATATGTTTATTCTCAAAATCATATGTTATATATTTTATTTTACGACTGGAGCATCTTAAATACCCGTATGTGCTTACAGATAAAAATCATTCATTCAAATACCATTATTATTAAATAATACGATACAATTTAATTGGAACAAAACGCTGACAAATGCGGAAAGCTAGTATATGCATGAATATACAAATAATTAATAAAACTAAAAATAAAATTTATAACTATTCAGGAAAAATGATTATTTGTATAAATGTATTACATTAATGTAATAGATTATTATTGCTTATATGTGTAGTAAATTTAAGTGTATTTGCTTTTAAAAAAAATATAACCAGTTATCAGGCAGTGTAGAAAAAGTTTGCTCATTATTAGTGTTGTAAAACTTTAACAAATAAAGCAGTGAATAGTTGTTAGTCTGCATCTCGCTAAATAATTGTATAATTATGATCAAACCTATGACTCATGGGACTTTATTTTCCCAGGTCGCGTAAATATACACTTTTGTCCTTTTGTCTGTCATTGGGCCCCGCCTCCATTCGAGAGCTTCGGAAACGCCATTAAACAGACGAGTAATTGCTGCGAATTTCTTGCCTAACAAAACCGCTTTTCGTTATCGCGAAAACTGGCGTAAAAATTCCTTTTCCGGAGATTTTTACTTTAACCCGCGAAAATTAGCGCTCGCTCCATCTACTCTGGCAAACGAGCCCTCAAACGCCCGCCGCCTAAGTCACACTCGCCGAGATAAGGGCGAATTTTATTAGGCGGTTTAAAAGTAAGAAAAAAATCGCGCCCTTATCGCAGCCTTCTTCTCGAGAATTATTTTAGTGTTTACATTGTTAATGTACGCGTTAACGACTAAGAAAGAAGCATCTACTTATGTAGACAGCAAAATTTCGGGTTTTACAGATTCTCTTTCAACGCTTACCGTGTTATGGTAAATAATAAATAAAACCTAACAAAATATTAATAATACTTTGTTACAAAACATGCCTAATTAATATTTTTAATATAAACAATAAATCCTTTTCCCAAAAAATATTCTCCTTGATTGTCTTTATGGTGCGTTTATCTGCTTATTTATGAAATATTTTGTCTTTTGATAGTAAGTTATTCGGAAATTTTCCCCTGATTTATTTTCTCGCTCAGCTTAGATAATTATCGGCTGACGTCTGCGAATTCGGGAATATTTTCAGGTGAGGCCGAAAACTCGGCGGGTATCTGATAAGCCGGCGGGCACTCGCGCCACACTTTGACAAACGTTCAAATTAAGCCATTTATCATCAAACTCTCTGCATAGCCGAAGGGTGATCTGACTACGGCGATGATAAAATGCCGCGTGAGAGAGAGGGACTTTTATCGGCGAGTACCGATTCGAAATTAACTCCGCTGACTCTCTTTCTCGTGAGCGAGTTTTGTTGAAAAATAAAAACGCAAAACTTTGGCCATTATCGAAGATTATTCTTAATTAGTAATTATTCAAAGAGGCAGAGCAGCGACTCGAATGCGTCGACTGTCGAAACTTTCGAAAGCGCCTGGCGATCGAAGTTCTTAGACTTATAATTAAATTTAGAACAAACAATCAGCAAAAAAACTAACATTTATGCCATCATTTAAAAGTCAACGTACTCGAGACGATAAAATAATGCTATGTATACGAACTGGATAAAGCACAAATAACTTCTGAAGATTTATTGTAATGAAAGATGAAATCTTAATTGCCACGTCTTTTAACTCTTTGAATGTAAATCGACTCATTCTTTATTCTTTTGTGTTTTATAATCTATATATTAAAAATAAAATCGTTTTATACTAACTATTTGTATATTAAATTAGATAATTATCATAATATTTAAATAGATTTTCTACTGACTACAATATATTTTTAAGCTAACCTAACATAACCTATACCTCGTCATTATTTTTAATTAGATTTTAAAAATATATTTTTCTTTAAGTTCAGATTTTATCTACATTCTGAATGATTCTCTTCAGTTTATAATTAATTTAATTTTAATATCCTCCTGGTTTTCAGAATTGTAGAAATGCTCTAAGATCACCCCGATTCATAAAAAGAGTAACAAATCCAGTAATGCTGCTTTCAGTACCTCCAAAAGTATTATTATTTAATAAATATATTTTCAATCATTGTAGATGTATGTTTCTTGCACAAAAACATGGCCTCTGCCAATCTCGATCCACTGTCAAAATTTGCTTCATAAAATATACTATTTTTCTCACAGAGTGTTTATTAAAGTAAATTACTTTATAAAAAAAAATTATGCCTTACAAATAATTTTTGAGCTTGATATAATACCTCTACTGGAGTACCGTAATAATCCAACTTAGGTCCATTGCTGTTTTTAATATTCATTCATGACATAGAGACGGCAATGAATCGCTTATTTTTTCTCAAATGACTTAGCTAATTTTGGTTTCCTGAGACCTGCAAGATGTGTGCTTTAAATAACCGACTGCCTTGCAGTGTCATGCAATGACACACAATTTTATTCTTAAGGCACTCGATGCCAGCAGATTACTTCTACAATATTGATGTATATATATTTTAAACAGGCCTTGCTTTATTAATGATATTGGTGTCACCTTTGAGAAGCACTGAAAATTCAGTTTGCACACTGCAAAGATTCACAGCAGATCGATAAAAATGCTATGTCTTATTTTGACAAATGCGGGCTACTTCAGAAATACTTTAGTTTTGCGCACTCTTTATGATGCCATAGTACGCAGCATACTAGAAGCTGGATATATTATATAGATTTCAAGCGTAATGAGTCAATGCATTAAATTTCTGCTCGAAAAAGTACAGCGCAGATTCTTTCGGTATTTATACTAGAAGGAATACGGGTACTGTCTATCTCTATTTTCCAGTGAGTTTATTTTGCGATACGTGTCATTGTCAACTCATAAATTTTATAAAATTTAAACACATTTATAAATTGCTCACAACTCTTCAAATAGCTCAAAATGTGTACTCTGGAGGACGGTCATAGTTATTGGTCACGTCCTCTGTTCTTGCCTATAAAGACTAGGACTGGAGCACTTGCCAATGATCGTCCAACCGCTCAATACTGTGTATCGAGCTCCTGATATTTTTTCGTGCACATACAGAGAGTAAGTTCAATTCGTATGGGATGCACATCTGCTAAGGTTATTTGTGTTTGTGTACTCTTTTTATTTATGACGTTTTTAATTACAAATAATGGATGGTTTAACTTTAGTTTCTGAACTATTTTTATAAAAAAGCAACACAAATTGAAGAACATCTTTGGATTTTTTTATTAATCGAACATTTCATGTATTTCATTAATTATGAAAAATAATATCAACTTAATATCTACTTTTGGACCTTTTGCAGTAGCTAATCTTTTTGTAGATTTAGGCTGTAACTTGGCAGATCTTGGTTTTTAGATTCTCCAACGTTTCGGATTTGTCGACACACATGACCACCTACAAAAAAAACCCCAGTGGCGTTTAATCTCACGATCTTGGCGTGATCAAAAATGTGAAATAAAGGACTTGGGAAATTTTCACGCAAAACGTTCAATGATGAACCCTGTGTCTTTCACATCAATATCTTCGATTTTGTGCTAAAATAATTTATTATCATGCGCCTATAGCGCTCACTATTGACTGTTACAGTCCGACCTTGATCGCTTTAAAAAAGTATGTCCTAATGACGCCGCCTGACCACAATGCGCAACCAAACAGTCACTTATGAGACACCTAAAGGTCTCTTGTAAATCACACGAGGATTTTCCTTGCCATAAATATGGCAATTTTGCTTATTAACATACTTAGAGAGGTGAGAATCTGCCTCATCAGAGAAAATTTTTTTATTTTTTGAAAAATCAGCATTGATTTTTTGCTACTCTAACTTGCGCTCACCGTGGTTTCTGGGCATGATTTAGTGTACTAAATAAAAATTTTATGTAAAATACAGATGCAAAATGCGCCTAAGGGAGCCATTAGAAAAGCCCAAAAGCTGCTAACAATTCCAGGTCTTTGGCCACTCTTTCACTTACAGCGGCAATATTTTCAGCTGAACGGGTGCCACGATGATCCCTTGGCCTTACCCTATCTTCAAAGACTTCTTCTCTTTAATTTTTTTCACTACGTTGCGAAGTGTTCCTTCAGCAGACGATGAAATTTACCGTAATCTTTACCGTAAATTTTGATATGTAGTTCGTACAGAATTATTATTTCTCTAGAGCAACTGAACAATTTTAATGCGTTGAGCGCTGGTTAAGCGATCTATTTCGTAAATATGTTGCAAAATAATATTTGACACTTTGAATACGCGTGATTATTGACAGCTGTCTGATTTACAGTGCTGCTAACATAGGCAACTCGAATTGGAGCAACTTTTTTTTTTTTAATTGTTACAAGTTTGCTGCTTTTAAGGTCATCGTGGCGCATTAGGTTAACATGTTAGGTTACAATAGTCTAAATTTTAATAAATAAATTAAGTTACTTTCACAGCATTAAAAAATATATAAAAAAATGTTAGTCATTAGAAAATAATAGATTAATTCTGATTGTGTATGTCATGCCAGATATTGCTAGTTGTATTATATACAATTCGAACCACCCTAAATAATACATTTATGTTTTGCCCCTCTTTTTATATCGTGCAACGGCATGAATTGGTTAAATAAACGATTAATCCCGATTGCGGGCCGCCTACGTGTCTTCCACATAATTAAATTCGTCAAATCGCCGCGTAAAATAATTCTTCGTTTACGTTTGTGTACTCGCACCATTTAGCGAGGCGCAGCCATGAAAACTCTTCTTCGAAACCCACCCTGTTTTTGGTTCGTTCATTTTCCCACCACCTACCCACAATCCGCAGTTGTAAAGTTTTGCCTAATTAAGTTCTGTTCGTGGGGCTAGAAATATCCGAGGAAACCCCGCGGGCGCTTCCAGGGCCCCCCCAGAGTTTTCCCATTTATACAAATCTGTATCTCGGAAAACTGATAATATCTATAAGGAATAAATACGAAATTGAGTAACGGACCTACCCGCAGCATCCGCGGAGGGCACGTCCGCCGACCCCCTTGGCCCAATCTCCCATCTTTTCCGACGGCTTTTAAATTCTTCCATAAAACGGGGCCCTTCCGAAATTTCCCGTTAATTACAGCCCCGGCGAAATATTTTACATTGCAATTTATAACGAAATAATAGCGGTATTAAGAGCAATTAGAAGCGGATGAAAGTGTATATTTTATAATAAAAATGCGTTTAAAATTTTATATTTTTAACGTAATAAAAAACTCAACGTTGAGAGAAAGAAATAACTTAACTTGTTGTTTGTATGTTTTGAGTTGAAGTATATTATTATTAAATTGAGTTGTAATATATTTTATGCAGTTCTGATTTTTTTAAATAATTTACTTATGAATTCAGATTTTATGATACTGAGCTATGTATGTGATTTTATGATTATTTTACACCATTAAAATGGATTATATTTTACTTTTACTAGGCTTAGTTTAATAAATATACTGTTATTATATTTTTCTTGTGAGTGATGCAGCTCCACAGCTCCTCGAACAAGCTCGTGGGATCACTAGTATCTTTGTCGAATTTTACGTTTTTCGGACGCGTCTCGGCGCACGAACGTTTCGTGACGACTCCTGCCACCGAGGGTTGGGGTTGGTTATAAAGCTGCGCCGAGGTCTGGCCATTCAGCCATAAAGTCTGGGGTGCGATAAGGCTAAGGAAGCGTTTCTTGTCGCAGTTTGCCCCGAACATGCGGCATGCAAGCAAGCTCGAACCCGATGCATGCATCACGCGCGACAGGTTGAACTTTCAAAGTTTCACACGTGAACTGTATATAGTTTTATTTTCGTGTATGAGTGTAAGCAGTGCGCGTATGCGATCTCGACCTGCTCCAAACACGACTTAGTTAACTGCGAATCAAGTGAAACAGTATAATACATATGGAGACCCTTAGGCAAGAACACGTTAGCTTACATAAACGTATTTTCAATATATGTTGACAGCTGTATTTTGTATATATAACTTTAACAAAATTATGGGGAAGGTAATTGAAAGAATAAAACATCATATAGATAATTTATTACATGCATTTTTTACAAAGAAACTGTTTTTCATACTAAATTTACAGCTGAATTAAATGTATTTTTTTTAAATATGAATAGAGGTATTTATTTATTTTTATTTCAAATACCTTATTTATTTATTTTTAATAAAATACCGTTTAATATTAATAAATATTTTTTATATATAATTCTTTCTATTTACAAAGGGATTGAACAAATCATTTTTACAGAACCAAGCATCGAAATGTGTTTATGGGATAAACATAATTTGGGTTCTAAAGATATGTTCTTCGCTTGCTGATTTAATATTTTCTAGCGAATGTGTTGATTTAAAAGGGAATATAAAATCCAGTGGCTGTCATTTTCTTATTTTCAAACAAAAACTAATCTTGTTTTAGGAGCTATATTTTCATACTTCATATTCCAAGATAAAAACGAAGAAGTTTTGAAATTATCAATGATAAAAAATATAACTTACCCAAAAATATGCCGTGTAACAATCGCTTTCCATTAATTTACATTATATTTTTTTAACCCTTAGTCCAATTAGTTTCAATTAATTTAACCTACTTGTTTCTGTGAATATATATATATTGTTAATATGTATTTTTTCTGTACTAGGTGCGTTGACGTAAATCGGTTATGCACTGTAGAAATTTTAAATAAATATAATTGTTTTATTGCTTTAATTATTTTTTAATTTAAGTTTTAAATCAATACATACATATATTAAATAAATATTAAATTAAAAATATTTTATACCTACTATATTAATTTATTTTCATACAAATGTACATATTATATTACGTTTACTATATTAATGTGATTATTTCCACATGGAAATATTTTTAAAATATTTAACAAATTAATTTAATAAATACTGGAAATTTATATTGCTCTTAAATCTTTAAATCTTTTTGAGCTTATTTTTAGATTTTTGTCTTTCTGGCAAAATATTTTGCTTTCATCACATATTTATGTAAGAAATAATCAAATTTGCACAATTCTTACAAAATAAATGTAAATGAAAACAGTATATATCTCATTTTGAAATAAAATTCATATTTATCTTAGTACAGTCTTCACATAAATATGATAAACGTAATTTATCAAAATCTTACACGTTGAATAAAATGTTATTTTTTGTGTATTTTATTTATTATTGCGACGTTTACGCAAAGAAAGTTTATTGTAAAAGCATAATTTATTACGCGCGTAAAAAAATGCTAAAACTTTTCGCATTAAATTTCCATATACGCATTGCGAATTTATAAATTATTCCACATATATATATTCTGTAACTCTATGTAGGTATGAAAATATATCCCAATCATAATGGCGCGAAAGTATTATATTATATTTATACACAAAAAGAAAGCGCCAAGAAAAGTAAAACATTATCTCCGCATAATAAACTTCTTATCGCTCGTGATCCATCACACACTGTGCACAATATATTTTTTCATTATATTTATACACACCCTTTTATCGTTGCGTTTACATGCTTACCTCTGACCAAGGGCTGCCCCTTAATGATATGATCGTTCAATGTCAGAGTGCACTGCGCTCTAAAGCATAATAATTAATCTCCTTTGCGTATTTTCATTAAATTTGCATATTAAATTGTCGGCGCGATTATCGCTTGAAAATAAAATAAAAAATACTTTTACCTTTGTCTTTGTACTATAATATATTTTTTTACTTACCCAAAGATCAACATAACGTATAATACAACACAGCGAGCAGAACAGTTTCGTTCCTAATATGTGAATCTTTCCAACCCATATAACCGGGTCGGGGTCTATTCTTTCTTTTTTTTTGCCCCGCATTCGAGCTTTTTCTTGTTGTTGTTGTTGTCTTATTTTTCTTCCAATATTAAGTTAAGAGTCTGAAAACTTTTTATGGGGGCTGTGCAAACCGAGTGTGGGAAAATTCCTGTGTCAAGATGATGCCGCCCGACAATACATCATATAGAGATTCTCGCGAAACAACGGTCTAGACGACGACGTAATGGCATTACTAAATTTTCATTTTCTTCTCGAAAAAATTCAATTTCGAGAGTTGTCAACGCGAAAAAAAACAATCGTGCCCTCTTTGTCGTTTTTCGATTTGATCTGTGTGGTGTTAATTTAAGAGATTTTCGCGCGTTTTTCCAATTTAAAAATATTTATTCGGCTTTCAGAATCACATCAACTTTTATATACTTTGCAATTTGTATGCAAATTAATATTTTTATATACAAGGACTGTCAAAAAATGTCCTTTGTAGATAAATCGCTTCTAACGCCGCTTGTTTCTGTTTTCAATCTAAATAATATTGAAGATTTCTAAGTAGATTTTGTAATTTTTTTTTTAAAAACTGTTTTAAAATCTGAAACAAAAATTGAAATTTCGAAAAAAATACGCTCAAATTTTATTTTAATAATAATAATTGAACCTTAATAAAATATATATATTAAAAATACACTAATTATAATAATAAATATTTGTCTAAGCTGCATGACTGATTTGTTTATCGTTAATTATAATATATCGCCGCCGTCAATATGTGAGCTATGGCAATCGTCATCCAGATGAGTATTTCGCTCATTCTGTAGTACCACAAGGATCCAATCTGCGTTCTCTGTTCTTTTTGCGGCAATTAATAACTTGGAATATAATATTACATGTCAATGCTTCGAGTTTTAAGTTGCCCGGGGCGGCCAGAACGCCAGCGCTTGAAAACGCTTCTCTTGCATGATCCACCCAGCTTCTCAACGAGCTTGCCAAACACAATGATGTATTCGGCGATAGTTATGATGAATTGGGAAAATATATGTGAGATGCTGCTCATTTATTTAAAGGGTGTTTACTAATTAATATTATTTGTGTAATGTCCATCCCCGAGTATTTATTTTAAAAACTCACACACCCTTACGTAGCATGTTGAAGTTCGCCACGAATAAAATATTGTATTATATATGTATTATACCTAAATATTTTTTTATAAAATTACCTAATTTATTTTAAAATAATAACCTATTATCGGTTATTATAAATACAAAAATATTATTCTTGAACTTTATATTCAGATAATATATAGTCTGATTTTTAAATAACACTGCGATATTTTATATATATTTACTACTAGACTAATACTTTAATTGTAATTGATAGTTTATATATTCTATGGAATATACTGAAAACTCAACAAATATGTAGATACATATTAAGCTACTAAATATTATAACCAATCAACACCACAAAAGACCCATTGATTATTTTTTATATAATAATATATAATATGAAAAAATTATATAATATTGCATATTGTAATATTAAATATATATAAGGATGTTCATATTTATGTTTAATCCCAAAATTTCCTAATTTAAGTATAACATATTCAACAGACCCAACACGTGAACATTCAAACATCAACCCTCCGATTTAATCTACCTCATCCACTGTCAACCAGCGGCCGTGCAACTCTATCCAAGACGACATCTTTAACTATTCCGACATAGATGCGTATTAATTCTCCACACCTACCAATTTGGGGATATATCTCTATATCCTCCCCCTTCCCCTCCCCCGCCTTTCGCACGTGTTATTGCCCCATCTATTTCAATTTTGACATTATTATGAAGCCAGCGCGGCGGTGCTAATCAAATTATCCGCGCTCAAAGTACCGGGGCGTTTATATGAAAACCGTCAGGGTCGGGTACAGGGGGGTATAGGTGAAACAATTTGAACAGTAAATTTGGCACACCCCAGACAGCAAGTACTGCCACGGTGACTGCCAACTAAGGTCCTTGTTCCTCACTAGATGTGCAGCGCTATAAAGGAAAGCTTAATTAATTTGCGTTAATCCGGCTGAGCGTTAGATATTAATACGAAGTTTGAAAATCGGACCTAGAGCCGGCCCTGTTGTAGCGATGAATTTTAAGGAGAAAATTTCTGATGTAGATTATATTTAAAGCGTCTTCCGAGAATATTTCATATAATAACTAATTTCTGTGAGGTACTTGTAGCGTCCCTATTTCTGACTTTCCATATTAAACTATATTTAGGATAATAATGTTTTAAATTAAAAATAGCAGAATAATTTATTAATTATGTTTGATTAACTCTTTGCAGCTAGCTTATGTTGTATTTTTTGCTTAAAGTCAACTATTTAGATATTATTTGTGTTAATTTTATATCCTATATACATTTCAAATTTGGATTAATGAAAAAGTTTTGAAAAACATCAAATTCGATGGAATCACAGAGGCTTAAGTAATATATATATTTAATTAACCTTGATGCCAGTTTGTTTATATTAGATAATATATGTTTTACTATATACTATTTACTATCAACCTACATAAAATATTTTGAGAATCACTGGCTAGAATATTTTTGAATATCATTTGTCTAAGCTAATGAGCAACATTATCCCGAAATACTTAGCAAATTGTCGACCATTACATAAAATATTCACACTCTCATAACATTATTTCATAATATTAATCCAGGAACTTTAACGACGCACCTTTTGTGAATCGTCGCCCACCCCTAATTTGATAACTGCATCATCGGGAAGTGCCATTAGGGCTTCGCCATTGTTCCCTGCAAGAAAACAGTGTGTACAATTTCGCCCACGACCCCACTTGCCATCCATTACTAACGACCCTTGGTGTAACAACAACGCTTTGGGATGCACTGTCCTGGTGTTGTACGTTTAACTTAACTTCTTTGAATTAAATGTAATGTCACATTTTTAAACGGTGGCGAATATTGCCACACACTAGTGTACCTTCAAGAGCTATTGCCAAATCTTTATTGTAAAATTTATATTGTAAGCCACTCCCTACCATACACGATACACCCTAAGAAGCTGGGGTCGAAGCCCTTGCCCATTGGCCCTTCCTCTATGTCCTCTGCGCCTCAAGATGAAGCATAGTTAAGAGTTTGCCAAAGTCCTTTGTAATTGCAACCAATCAACCCTGCATTAAATTGGGGGCGAATATTTTTATTTCAAACATCCTGAATCTCTTGGGGTTGTATTTTTCCTATAACAACTTATATTTATTGTTATTTTTTTTAAATATTTTGCAATAAGATGTATTTAACATATCTTAGATGCTTGGTATGTAAAATACACAAAATTAGACGCCTTTTCTTATTAGAAGAATTTTAAATCTTCATATAAGTGCTCTTAATATTGTCCTGTCCCTGATCACTCTTTCATTTCTCCCCGTCGATATCGAGTCCGCTTCTGGGCTCTCCAGCTATATTTTTCTTAGTATACCTCTTGATATTTTTCTATAGAGTACCCAATTAGTCTTTGACGCCTTCGTGAATTCTTTAACAATGACATTTTTTTATTTATATTGATTTTGTTATCTCAATTATATTTTTCTTAGTGCTAGTTAAATTCAAGCATTTGGATGATTACATATATGCCTATATGTACTAAAAACTTATTTTATATATATTTTTGTATAAAATTTATAAAAATTATAAAAACTTATTTTACTATATTTTTGTCCCCATGGCGAATAATCAAACTATTTTAGTCCACGAATGTCTGTAGTATATTTTTAGATATTTTAACTGACTTTTGTATTATCTGCATTAGCCCGTATTTGATTTATATTATTGTAAATAATCGAAAAAAACTAAATTTTATAATATGTTATATTATAGAGCGTCCAACTACTGTTTTAATTTAAAGAACAGATATATATTTATATACGTTTATTTTTTAATTATATTTCATGTTTAAAAATTATGCTTGATAGTCATAAGCTGTTTAAAATGCAATACTAAAGTCTTTGTCCCAAAACATACGATAATTTATTGTGACCAAAATAATCATCCATCACAAGGAAACAACACAATAGTGTCAATGATTTTGGACAATACAATCCCATAAATAACACGAGTTTTTACAATAAATATTCTCCGTCATTGAGAGAATTTCTTTGTGGCGAAACGGTCACAGATATCATAAATCACCGCATCCATAACATTCCCTAAAATTCAATATGACTTTGGACAAGTGAACATCGCTTTCTAAAGGCGTAGACCTATTTCGCCGTTCTAAGAAGCGACTGCAGTGATTGGTTGGATGATCGCTGCATAATTGCGATTGGTCAGCAAGCCTTGTAGCTTTGGATACATAAGCCCAGACTCCGATGAGGAGAAGGTATTCGCAGTCACTCGAAGAGACAGCAGATTCACCCGACACGATTCATCGACAGACGCAAAGATACGACCTGAGACTAACTGCAGACGTCTATAATAACTCTGAGGATAGTCTACCGACATCATCCCTGCGCCAGCTTCTCCACCACCGTTTGAAAAAAACGTATGTCACAACATATGTACATATTGTTACAAAAATTCTAACTAGATACGACCTTGAGTCTCATTGGCTACGGATTTCCAACCCTTCAAACATTATGAGAATTTTCGAGAAGCTTTTTAAAATATTTCTAGAAATGAGAAATCGTATTTTCTATTTCTTCACTACCTACTTGTCTAATAACTTTGCTGATTCGTACGGCGCCAAACCGACAGAGATTTCATCCGGAAGGTTCTTTTTTAATTACGAATTCGGAGGGCGTCGTCATAAAACGCAGCAATTTGCGCCCACCAACGGGACAATATAATGGAGCTCGTTCACTGCGGACACACCGCATGAAATATGAATCGTGTACAGGGTGACTGCGAATTAGCTGCGCGAATTTGTAGCAGTAGAGTGGCCGCTAGTTGATATGCCGACCGGCGCGCGACAAAATCGTAAATTTAGAATCGGAATTACAGCTAATTGATGTTCCATTTAAGACCTAATTTGTAAAATATTCAAGTTTTTTATTAAATATTTGAGTAAATTAGTTTTAAGCTATTGAATATGAGACATCTTCAAACCCATTTTTATTACACGATTGATAAATAAATGCCTTAATATATAAATCAATCAAAACACACATTGCTCGAAATATTCCACCGAGATCTTCCATTATACACTAACCCTGTATTTGATCGCGTTAAAATTTAACCACGCTCGTTCCCATCCACTGGCGTACATTAATAATGGCATAATGAAATTTTTAACGTCCAATCAGCAACCTCAGAGTTGCTCGCGAATAAGATCAGATCGAAAGACGAAGGCCGATACAGGCGCCGCCTTATCATCCCCGCGGGAGCCATCAAAGTGGATTAGTTGCTGGAATCGAGGGTGGTCCAGGTGAAGAATCTCGAAGGAGGTGGGTTTTCTTCGCTTTGGGTGGACGGGTGGCCGTGGCTCATATCCAATATTCAAAAGAGGTGGGCGTCGTGGAAAATTTCATTCATTAGCACAAGTGTTGGTTCCTTCGCCGAAATGGATATTGATGTTGCGGACAAGATTGGAATATGGCGCGGTGAACACTCGTGCATTTGCTAGAGTTTCCGAGAAATATCTGACCTCCTAATTGCCCCGTAAGCTCTTGAATATTATAATATTTTACATAGAATCTCTTCGTAGCAGAAGGTAGTAACAAATCTGGGGGGATTATACATAGTTTGAAGTATTTACATAGTTAAATATATTGTGTATATCTTCATGTATATTCTTGGACGATTTAAAATCTCTAAATGCTTATTAACTACTCAATGTCCTTTGTTCAATCATATGTTTTTAAATCAACTCTGTTGGTTGACATATCACGAGTATAGATTTTCTCTGTCAAAATAATTTTGAGGCAATCTAATAATTAATTTAGTTTATATTTATACTTATATAATACCCATAAGAGTATTACATAAACACAGCATATTATAATATATAACGTGCAAAATACACGAACGATAGGCTCATGCCTCATATCTATCGCCATATATTTACCACGGTTACGTCGTCTCCCTGATTCAGCGAAAAACTGTTAAACTTCCACCTATTAGTTGCGGTTTTCGCGCAGGATCCCTGATTCCGCCGTTCATTAAACTTACACCCCTGAACGAGGATGGGCGGGTGGTTGTGGGCTTTTCGCGTTTCGATGATGTGACACTTTGGCCAAAATTACAAGCGGCGGAGTTTCCTGAATTTACGATAACAACCCGATCGCCACGAACCGTGGCAAACATTATTGGCAGTGTTTAGCGACGTCCGGGGCTAAATTAACCCCGGATAGCAAACCACCGTCTGGACCTTCGTAAATATACTGGCAGATATCTGCAGGACATTAAAATTGCGGTGATCGTAAAATGGAAATATTGTTAAGAGTTCATGGAGATGCATATAGTTTTGGACACTCGGTTGTACATCTGAAAATAGACACCAAAACAAATCAAATCTATTTAATTTAGAGCATTAATATTTATGATGAAAATGGAATTGCATATGCTTAGAGTAAAATAGGATTCAACTAGGGTTTCTGTCATTTTCGGGGTATTCCTGAATTTTTTATCTTCTTGATACTTAAGAAATTTTAGATTAACTTTTAAATTATTAGTATATTGACAATATTTTGCAATTATTTGCAGGTCGAAATATTGTTAACAAAAAAATGTAAGTCTCTCACCGTTTTGCTAGTCAAAAAATATATACTACATGCAGCTGATCCTTTATTTAATTACTAATAGATAAGATTTATTATGGGCCTCAGTAATATCATACAAAAACTGATTTTAACTTGTAAATTATTATCATTTATTAATTGACTTTCAGTAGTTTATAAATTTGCCTTTAAAAGCTATCTTTCATTTTTTCACCTATAATGTTATTTATACTATTTTAAAAATGTGTCAATAAAGAAGTGATTCAATGTTTTATTGCACAATAAATATTTCGTGTAAAGGGTCATTAAATAAAAAATATTTAGATAAATTTCACTACGGAGAGATTAAAAAAATTAAAGGCAGTTCAATTAAATATTTGTTTAAAACAAGTTGATGCAAATTTCTTAACATAAACAATTTTTACAAGGAATAAAAACATTTTATATAAGCATTTTAGTAAATTAATTGCTGCTCCTTTTCAATGAAAATAAGTCATAATATATTTTTATGTATTACTTATAATATAAATATTATAAATTATTATTTAAAAACTATGTAATACTAGCTTGATTTTTATCTATAAAATGGGACAGCGGTTAGGCCATAATAAATCGTTAGCATATCAATTAATAATGCCATTTTAATAAAGATGTTATGAATCAAGTTTTCTGGATTCTAATCCATTGGGGTGTGATTTCGCAGCCAGTAAGACGCAGGCGTAAACTGATGAAAATTTTATTTGTTAAATTTACATATTGCGACAAACTATGATTGTCGAGATCTTTATTCTCCGAGCGGTAGTAGAGAAGCTGGCGGAGGGGTGAAGTTAGTGGAAGATCCTTCGAGTTCTGATTCGTGTGGCAGCAAAAGTGTAGTGGAGGTTCATCACTCGTATGGTGGAGTACCTCTCAGAATGTGAGCGTCCATATGTTGTCCGCGGGCGGAGACAAACCTTATGTATTTAAGGCTGCACACCTTGCTGATTAATCAAAATCATTTAACGATCATCATCGCTTCTTAGAAAAACGAAATATATATACGTCTTTAGAAAGTTACATTTGCTTGATGGACATCTTCGAGGTCGAATTGTGCAACGGGAATGTTGTGGGCTTACGGTGTTTTTTCTTCCGGTGATATATTGTTTCCCGTGACAGTTTCGTAACAGAGAAATATTCATTTAATGCACCGGAGAATTCTTGCGTGTTATTTATGATAAATGATCATTTTCAGTCACAGATTTTAACGCGAGTTTCAAGAATAAGATCCCCTACAAAGTAATGCGTCTTAAAAAAAACTTTAGCCACTGAAAGTAATACTATAAAATGTCCTTTTTTGTAAAAATATTGTGAATATGAACTTATAAAAATATTTCTTGTGAAATGAATTTGCACTTTAATGATATAAAGTAAGCTACAAAATTATTTCTCTTTCCTATAAAAATGACAATAATGAAACTATCCAATTAACATTTAAGGCTATCTGTATGCTAGATGTAAAATGCATCGAACTGATTAGAAATTTGCAGTACTTCAGCTTGACATCTAGCAGAACGACGAGAGCTTGCTGTGACCTCTTTTCTTACTCTCTTGTCGTTTTGTATTGTCCTGATGCAAATCTACGTCATGGTTTCATCGTGCCAATGTATTAGTATAAAATAAAACAAACGTATCTACTGTACTTCACATCGTCTGACCCAAAACGTTTAATTCCTTTGCCTCATCCTGTAAATACGTAAATACGTTTTAAAGTGCTTATAGAAATTTACCAAATTACATTTTTTATATTAAAATATTGTGTAGCATCTTTTTTATATACATATAAAATATGCTAAATTTGATTGAAATAAAAATAAAGGCATTTTATTAACGGAACGGAATCAAAACATTATAATTTACATTTTCACAATAGAAAATATATTTAACCCATTGAGTAGCGAGCTAATTTAATAATTCCTTATTTATTTATTATTATTTATATTTTATTTATAGTTTATTATACAAAAAAATCAACGTTTATTTATTTATTTTATTACTTTTTTGTATGTGTGTTTTTAATATTAAATTTCGTGAATTTATTCTACATATTTTTTATCTATTTTTTTGGTTTTTGTGGATTTTTTTTATACCAATACGTACTCTTTCATTTATTGGTATTATTTTATATAAAATATACATTTACATCATAATAACTTTTAAAAATATTATATAAATATAATGTTTTTTAGTTACTATTTATTCAGTTATATATGTAAATGTTTAACTATATGAGGTACCTTAAAACAGTGAAAGATCGACAGCCGTACATGTACGGCGATGCCCCTTAAAGGGTTAATAAAACCGAGTGTCCCGGACATACTTGATATTTTTTTGCTCTTGGAAGCTTTGGCCAGCACTATAAGTTGCTGTAGCAATTTATAAATATCTAGATTAGATCGCGCTCGAAAAACTAGCGCATATTCTAAATTAACGGTCAAATTCGAACGCTCGCCATTTTAAAATTCACACTCAACACGTAATAAAAGAACGTATCGCCGCAGGACATTATCCATTTTTTTCTGCTATCCCGATTTCGCATCGCCGGAAATTAAAAAGTTTTGTGAACGGGGAAAACTTTGCCTTCCGTTTCCGGCCGTCCGATAAGCTCTGCATTTACATCGATACTAAAAACGACGGTGTCTTATCGGACCGCATTATATGAATATACATATTATATAATAATATGTAATGCGGAATATTACGTAATATTCGAAGCAATAACAATTAATTACGTAGTCGCTCTCCGAAGTTAGCCGACGGCTTATTGTTCGAATTCAGCACAAGTGCGCCGTTCTGTACAACTGTTCGGCAGCAATTAATTCGCGCGTTATTTGCGAAATGCATTAATTGGATAACGACGCCTGTTTATTATTATGGGGTGGAATGGCCGATAGCCACCGGAGAAAGTGACGCCGGGAAAACTGCCCGATTAACGAGGCGAACAACTGCGGCGGCTATAAGGCCACGTTCAGATTTGCGATTCGTCCTCGTAAAAATAACCGTTAGCCATTTCGAAAGTTGAATGAAACATGACATACAATGTGACTCAAATGATGCAATTCTTACAATGTTGATTCTTTTAAGCACATGCTGTAAATCATCGCATGTTATAAATATTACGCAACTCATATATTTGCATTTTTAAATTCAATTACCGGTGTTTTAAATTTAATGTATTGCTCAAAGTATTAGATAATACTCTATACAGCATACATATATATTTTGTATAGTGATATCAAAATATCTCGTATGTGGTTAATATATTATTTAAACTAAATTAGTTTTCATATGCGTATTTCTGATATTTTTAAAGAAAAAGTCCATGAACTTTTTAGCCAAAGCAAGCGGTGAGCAAAAGTAACGTAGTATAGTGACGGCTCCAACTTTTCGCGTAGTAAATTATACACGTCCGATCCGCGCCTCCGTTTGACGTATCAATTTAACGTAGTGCGCAGATAACGGCACGTATCTCATATATTAACGTTCGCGGCGACGGCATTATCTATCTTGGGCTCGCGTGCTACTCAAAAATATACAACGCGGAGCTTTTGGATTTATCGCGGAAAGCGCTGAAACGTCAACGTTGAAAAGTGCTGAAACGCAGTTGTGCGTGCGTGGCGGGCGTGTCGGCGCTTCAATACGAAATCATTTCATTATCTTAGACCGGGTATCTTTGGGGCGAAGGGAATGGCGTCAGGCACGTCACGGCTCAGCGAGAGTCAGCAAGGTTCGGCTTAATTCGGATTGATTCGAATCGAGGACTCACCATTTTTCACTACCCAATTTTAAGGTCTAAAATTCCACGAGGCAGTTAAAACAACCGTCTTGCACAAAGTTCTAGGAAAATAAGATAACTTAATATTGTGTAAAATACATATAAGATGTCTTAATGTTTAATACTCAGAAGACAATAGTCATGAAAAGCCGATTGCATTTAAAAGTATACATATTTCATGGAAAACTCTAGAGAAACGTATATAATTGATACTAAAAAATGCAGTTTTTAGGTATAGGACTTATTTCTTAATTCAAGCCAGGTAACCAAAAAGCTTTCATATTTTTTTTAATTCGACCAGAAAGCATGTTAAGAAGATCTAATGAAACCTAAATCTAATTGTTCGATCAATGATGCAGCCTTTTGCCTATCCCGGCCTTCTTCCGACCTAACCTGTCTTTTGGGGCTTTTGGCTTTGATAAAGTATAATTTAACAAAAATATAAAGATTTTAATTTTCCCAAAAAATAATTCTTTTTTAATCATACCTTTCATATTATCGTCAATATGTTAAATATTCTTAATTCAACACAAGTCGTCTGAATACATTTAGAATCAAAAATGTCATTCAGTGGTGTAAAACTCATTTTAAGCGAGGCTGTGGGCTGCAGATATCTAAACCGCAAAAATTGTTGCAAATATTACGTTTTTTACCTTTATTCAAAAACTTAAGATCCAAGTTTTTTTAATTAACAAAAATGAAAAAATACATATGTAAGAAAATTAATATGTTTTGCTCAAAACTTAGTATATTTTGCCAGAAATTATTTGAGCATTATCGGGTATAATTTGTTGAGGTAATTTTATCTACATTGATGATTTTAAACGCTCCTTTATTGAACTCTACCTATGTGAAGTCTTACTAATCTTGAACAGAAAAAGTGATTGTTTACATAAGTGTGTACTATCAAACATTGCCATCATTTTAGCTGTAAGCATAAGCGTTTTCATCAAATGTTCTGGCAAGTACAAATAAAAATCAGCAATTTGTACGGAAAAAAAATAATTACAAATTTTTAGTTTCAATGTAAATTCCTTTATGTTGCCCCAAATAATATGACAATTTTATTTCAACAATAAGGCTTTAAAATAAGATCATTAAGTGTTGCGTAATATCTGTAATGAATGTCAAATCCTGCATCAGATTCTATCTTGACTTTTTTTTGATTTCTACAAACATTTTGATTTTATTTTAAAATTATCAAAATCGTATGACATGAGAGCAAACGTGCTTCTATATAATAAAGAGAACAATCATATTCATTTTAGAGTTCTGAATGTAATGGTCAGAAAACAGGCATTGATTTCATTTTCAAGAAAGTATTAATTTTTTTAATAAATTTGAGCACACGTTTAATTTTTTATACTACAAAATACAACACTTAAAATTTTATTTTAGAGTAAATTTCATATTAGTTGATTTTTAATTTCGCTACAAACCCATTTCTCTTTCCTGTCATTGCTTTTAATTTTGTAATTGTATTTTATTACAATGATCTCGTAGATATTCTTACAATTATTTTCGTCTGTTGAAGTATCATTATCCCTTTAAGTGCTGAATTATTTTTTAATAAAAATTCATGTATTATAATTAGTTATTTTATAGTAATAAATAAACAGTTCAAAAAAATGGCGACAAGTCTAAAAACTTAAACACTCGTAACTCAGTAGGTTTAAATTTTAACAAAAAGATTGCTAAATAGGAAACGTGTATAAGCCTAAGCTTCATCTAAATAAAATATAAAAAAAATAGTTTTTTGCTTCAAAACAAGCGATGTATCAGTTCAATCGGACCCCCATACGAGCTATTTTGGGACTTGCAGAAGAGCTCAAAATTGCTTGGTTTTAAAGATTTAAAATAAATTTTTAGTATTGTATAAAACTACTGAGCACCCCCTATACATTCTGTATGAAAAAAATATATAAATTTTTTCTACAAAATGGTGGCCAATATAAAAATTAAATGTGTCGTAACTTTTCAAACCCCAATCCTACTGAAAAATGTCGTATTCTAAAAGTGTTCAGAAGCTTAATTTGCATTTAAAAAAAATTTAAAAAAAAATTCTTAAAAACAAGTTTTATGGTAAATTGACCGGGCCCCCATACGTGCTTTTATGCGACTTGGCATATAGTTAACGCTAGTATTTGGTTACTTTAAAAAATATAGATTTGAAATTTTTTAATGTTTATGTTTATTCTGTGCCTTCGGGATTAAGTCTTTAATTTAATTTTTAACTGTATAATTGACTAATTAGGCGACTTTTTATGAAAATAATTCAACACCTAAAAAATCTATTATTTTTTTTATTGAGCGTGGGATAAATCTGAATTTTACACTTAAGAGCCATACACTATGTTTCGAATATAACGGCACCTAGCATATAAAGGGTTTAGAGAGACATGTCAAGCAATTATTGCAGCAATTCAATAATATCTGCATTTATAAAATTAGATATTACAATTTTAAATAAAGTTTTTCATTTGTGCAATTTTATTGGTTCTTTTTTTAACACAATTTTTTAATAGTAAAATATTTTGATTGTCTTAACTATTTCCTGAATAAGCATATCTGCAGTTTTCAGAATACTGTGTTTAAAAAGATATTTTAAAAGCTTAGCTATATTACAAGATGATAAAACTGTTTTTTTCAATGTATTTTCTGTCTATAATGTTGTTTTATATTTATGTATTGTTATTTCTAAAGAACAGATTTTAAATTCATAAATTTATCTTCTTTAAATTTTACTGTACATCTGTCATATTTAGATGAATGTATTTTTGTTTAATGCCGTTTACTGATTTAAGACCCTGACATTATGTTTACAAATTAAACAAAAATCTTTGTTTTTCACTTTTATAAAAACAATAACTCTCGTTATGGCCGAAAAATTATATATTTTCTAATTAATAAGTTTCTTCGTATAAAATTAATGTAAAAGTTTTTTATTACCAAATCTATTATATTCTATTTAAAAGCACCTTATTTTAAATTCTTTTTATTTATAATATAGCTTTATTTTAGTAAAAATTGAATTTGTACAAACATTTTTTAATTGCTTACAATCGCTGCATAAAAAGAATGGGTATGTGCCAGATGCTTGAAAAAATACATGCATTTTTGAAAACTTTTGATAGAGGTCGGAATGTATTGGAACGGAACAAAATTGTATACGATTTTTCAACTACTCTTATCTTATCTTTACATTGGGAATTTAAAAACTACAATAATATTTAGATAAGAACAAACCGCTCCGCGTGTACATCAGCAAGTTGCAATAGTTTATAAGGTTTTTCCACAGAGTCTCTACGATTAAAGTATAAATACGGGAGCCTGAAATTTCTTTAAAATTCGACGCTCTGTAATCATCATTCAGAGCAGTGTGTAACTTTACAAAAAAATATAATTTTAAAAATTATTTGCTAAAAGTTCCCAAATTTAAATGGCATAATCCATTTTTATTAATATTAAATGTTATAATTTACTAATTCATCAATAAGTCCATAAAGTTTTCTGCCACACAGAGTGCTTTGTACGTATATGAGTGAGAACTGTGCTACTCGCGGCATCTGGCGAGAAATCTCTTTCTTTCCGTTGTCTACTGCAACTTCTGGGCAGAGAGCCTTAGCATAATACATGAGCATATTTCCTCTTTCGTTTTAAAACGTGCAATGCTCGCCGGCGCTGAAAACTGACGCGCAACGTGTCTTGAAATTCTGCAAAGTTATTAATAAAGAAGCTAACATTTATTTTGGATACTCAAGACACCTGAGTTTTAGAGGGCTATTGAAAGTTTACTTCGTCAAACCGCGACCTAATAACTTTTAACGGTGCAGCTACATGCAAAACGGCAACAAACATCACAACCTAAGGAAACTCTCTATGTTTATGTTTATCGTTTTAATTAGGAACACTGCCGCTCGTTTGGGCATTCAACGTTCGGCGTTATTAGAAGCATACTTCACAAAACACTAGTGTTGTTTGCTCGCCTCTCCCTTCGCGGAACATAACTTGAAGTTTTTTCTCCTTCAAAATACAAATACACATCTAGAGTGCATTTTCGCAAGAGCTTGCCTCTACGTATGTGCATTCGTCCGTTAAAAACTCTGCTCGTTCGTAACGTGCAAATTGCTTTGTTTTTCGCCTTGTATTTTGGTTTGAACGCGTGACCGCCATACTAGATACAGAAGCGATGAACAGATGAGCTTTTACACGAAGCCTTCGCCGAAAATTGTTTGTCGAGACGCTCGCGTGCGACTTCATTGAATATTTTTACGTGATGCATACAATGCTTTCCTTTTTCTATAAATATGCCTTTCGTGTTCACAAAAGCACGCAATTCATATTCTATAGTCTGCGTACCGACTTTGGCACCGTTTCACTTAAGCAATTAGTCTAAGCACTGCTGTCGTCATTAGTGTCAAACTTGTGCTGTTAATTTCTAGAAGCTCCACAACTTTCTGTTTTATATCATTACGAATAAGGCATTCGGAAAGCTTAGTGGCCGATTGGAATGGAAATAGACAGCGGTTGTTAGCGTAAATTGTGAAAAGGGGCAAAAGAGCATAGCCTAATAGTATTTAGCTCGCGGAGTAATTAGTACCTACGTACAAATATTATCGGACCTACATAAATTAAAATTCATTACTTATAAGAATAAATATTTTTTTACAGTCGTCTAGAAACTTTATTACCCATTTTTGTCTAGCTCCCGTTTTAATAATGATATTTTCTGATTGAGTGTGACGTTGAAAATTATCCGTTAATAAACTTTTCATTTATGCTTTTACATAATATTGCCTGCACTACCCTCTCTGGAAGTTGGCCAAGGACGGAGAATATAGTGGGCTACTTCGGTCGAGTTCGGTTCTGCCCGCTCTAAAATCTCTCGGAAGTTATCCGAGGCTACCGAGAACGGGAGGTAGAGTGTGGGGTAATTCAATCGACTTGGACAGCTTCGAGCGCTTTCGAACATTGTCGGCAAACGGACCGAAGTCAGAGCTGCTCTTTCGAGCGCGAGCGGTGAGATACATCCCCTTTCGCTCTCTCGCGTGTTAAGTGACGATAATGAGAGAGATAATGATATGGTTTTTCGCAAACTGAGATAGAACGAGTAACTCGCTTTAATTTCAGTATGTGCGTAGGCGTCCTATGGTCAACACGCATGACGAGCGCTGCATCGTGGTCACGTGGTCAAGTTATAATACCACATGCTTATCGGAGACTTCAACAGACTCTCACTGACATTTTTGAATATTTTAGGGCACCAAAAGGGATTAATTATATTTTTGATAGTATATTCTTGTATAAAATTAAATAATTAGTGGTACTAAATTTGGTTAAAAAAAATCATTTCGAATATCCTTATGTATTTTCCTAGATCGGTTTATATAAATGTCACGCCATAACGAATTCTTATTTAAAATCGATGGTGACAAATTCTAGGATAGTCACAGATGTGGTGTTCGTATTCTGAAATATCATTTTTATGCCTTATGGCATTTTTTAAAAGCCGACAAAAATTTTGCGTAAATTGAATATTTATGACCGAAAATTTTTCTCTGATATTGTAATGGTGAGTGTCTACACAAACTTTTATAATTATCAGTAACGTAATTTCAATAATATGACAATTTAAAAATTGCGATTATTTGGCACATTTTTCGATCGCGCGCAAATATGCCAGCTGTACGCTACAGCAGCCGTCGTGCGGAGGTCATTCACGGCTCCCGTCCGGATGGCATATGAAATTTGTGGTAGTGTGGCCGCTACTCGGAAGTCGGTGACCTCGGCTGACTGCAGTTGAAGTTCGGTTCGGACAACTTCCAGAAAGTGTAATGCAAGCATCAGGCATAGGCTCTTCAATCAAAATTAGCCATATGCTTATAATTAATATTCTGAATTTTTCAGTATAATTACATATAATTATGATATATACATATGTATATGTATAGTATTAGTACATTATATTTTTTTTAATTCTACCATTTTAGTAAAAACATTGTTACTAAGCAGTAGTCATAAGAGCAATATTTACTGATAATATATACTTGATTTTATGTACCACTAAAGTACTTGTTCCTCGTGGACGAATCTTTGCTTACCAAATAAGGTTCTTGAGTTTTATCGGTTCTGGCGGAATTTATCGGTCGTCAAAGAGCGAAACGGGCGTGGTCCGTCTCGTTCAATCTTAATGCCAGAATCATTTATCTCGGCTCGAGGGCCGGGGGTTTGCGTTCTGCGGTGAAAAGCTCGCAGGCGTCGGGCGTGTCCCAAAACGACCTGTTTGTGTTTATAAATGGTCTACGGAAAAATGGCTAACCCTTCCATTACGTTGCGTCCGCGGTTTTTCGGGTGGGACTTTCGAAAGTTCAAAAGCTACCCGTGTTTGCGCCGCTTTGCGAAATTGAAGTAAATAGATTTTTAATGCTTTGTCGGTGGTGCCACCCCTACGAATTAATTTCAAAGAGTTAGAATTACAAAGTCAGCTAATAAAAGTGTAAATCGTTTTTGTCATATTGCAGTAGAAGAGTTTCTGAGTGAATTAAATTTAATTGGTGTAAGATAATTTTTAGTTTTTAGAGCACTTGAGAATAAAAATATCAACTTTTTAATAATTAAAATAAATATAAAACCAAATAAACTTACGTAATTCACGATTATGTGATCTTTTCTTAGGCTAAAAACATACGTTAAAATAAAATAATAATTATGGTTTAATTTTTTCATTAAAAAATAAATTCCGGATGTATACAATTATTATTTTAATATAAAACAGCCTAAATGGACGTAAAAATGTTAAATTTGTCCTCTTGGGACTTCCAATCTTTTTCACGCATGATAAGCGAATGGCTTTGACAGTTAAGTGAAACGTGAGGGAATACTCTCTAAGGACTTTTCCTGAATATTTATCGTTATTTTGCGACACATCTTTATATTTAAAAACAAATTATATAATACGTATTTTAATAAAATTAAATATACTTCTAAACATTAAATTTCATCATATCATGTATTTTTTCTTGGGTTCTTTGACAGTCACGGAACAGTAAGGTGTACATAGTACTTTTAGTGCTTCGCTTATTAATTTTGGTTTTTCCTTTTTCACTTTGACTGAAATTAAAAATAATGTCAAATAACAGTAGTAAATGAAGCACTTAAAATACAATCATTTTTAACAAAATATATACGGGTCTTATATATTTTGGCAAAATATTATTTCTTATTTTTTTAGATATAATATAAAATATTTTTACTAACAAAATGACTTACAACTGCTGAAAAGTTGAAAAGAAATAGTGGTTTTAATTTTATAAAATCATATCTGCATTCAGAGCAGGTAGTGATAAAAGGAACAGGGAGTTCCAACTGAGTGATATTTAACAGTTGTTCTATAAAACGAATTGTTTTATTTGTGCATTACAGTAACAAAAAGTACGCTATATAGGGGTACGCTATAGAAGGGACTGCCACCTACGCTATAGGAAACTTCGCTATATTGTAATACTATTATTTATTTAAAATGGTATCTATTTATAAGATTTTATTTATCTTTTCTGATGTAACAAAATCTGGACTATTAGCATAATTTAGGGCGAAACAATAAGAATAAATAGTAATGTTCATTGTATAGCTGCAAAAATGTCAATAATTTTCAGCAGCATTTTCTTTTTGCTAACTGAAGAAACCTCGCCACTGTCGCCCAAAATATAATTTGTTATGATTTAATAACTAATCTAGCATGGTATGAATGAGTTTCTCAGAGTTCCAACACCTTTAATATAATCCACGGCGAAATATGCATAGAAGCGTGTGTATATGAATATGCACGCCCGCATGTGCCAAAGTAGTTGCCATAAATGCGGCGTATTAAAACGTAACAACGCGAAAGCTCGTGTGTGCACTTTTCCCCTCCCAGACCAACGCCATTTTAATTTCGCCAAACGCCCCACACGACATGGCTTTCAAAAGTGACACCGTGATATTAATTTTTAGCGTAATCATCAAAGCATCGGCCACCACTATGTGTGTGTCCAGAGTTTTAATCCCTTTTCCACCTTGGCCGCATATGAGGCGTGCAAAATCCGGTTTTTCGCAGGGCCTTTGTCTCATTGCCGTGTTTGCATTTAAATTTACGGTTTTAAACGGCCAGCCGCGGATTAGGGGACACGAGCACCTATCTCGTAGAATTTCAATTAAAACTTTACATGTGCACTATATGTGCGCGAGCACTTACCGCTCCCCAATTTCGACGTATATCTCGTTTTCGTCCGGCCAAAGGGTCGGACACAAGTGTCAGTGTTAAACATTCACAAAAACACGTAGTAGAACTACTGCTTCTTAATAGTGTATATGTTAATACAAAAATACATTACATTGATTTGGGATATTAAAATCGACGAAATCCTCATTTCTTTATATGATAAAATTTACTTCGGGCTATATTATATTTGTGGCAAATTATAACTATAAGCTAAAGCTGATGATGTTTCATGATTCGTATGTTGTACTGAATAAGCGATATGTTATATTTTGAAAGGATTTAAAACTACAATATAAACGTAAACACATTATGACCCATTGTGTTCATAAATTGGTTTCGCATCGCGCGAACTTTACTAATGAGAAGATAAGGCCGTGTCCATCAAAAGTTTGTCCATTTTGACTCGGGCACGAGCTTTTTGCTCATCTGGACCAGTGACGTCATATCCTGCGAGGCTTTCGCCCGGCGTCCCTCATTAGATACGTCCGTCAAAAGGCGGACTATCGTTTTTAGCCCTTAGCAAAGTTCACCCCCCAACGTCCGTTTGCAGGATTCTATTGTGCCCAACTTCGATCGGATACTAATTAAAACACGTTGAAAGAAATATAGGAAATAACCAATGTTAAGATAAAAAGTGTCTAAAATATAATATATATTATTTTCGGATTGACCTTTATAACGTGAACTTCAAGTACAATGTCAAGTACTACGACTGAGGCTTAATAAACGGTATTTTTGTCAATAGATCATTCTTTTCCGAATATATTTTATGGATTGGTTCTGTATAAAAATATTTAATTTTAGAAATGACGGTGCTTTCATGCAATAGGGGGTCGAAAGCTCGCAAAATTATGTGTTTATACTCAATTAAAAATTTACGAGCGGCACTAAAGTGAACGAAGGCGATTATTAAGTTCAAAAGTCAAATTCGCTTTTACGATAAGGCAATGAGGGCGCTAATAAAACGATCGTTTAGAAAAAGACTCGCAACCGGAGTTTGGAGCTGTACTGGACGTAAAATATATTTACGCCGTGTTAAAAGCTCCATCGGAAAGTGGAGCTTTATTTCCGCGAGCTTAATTCGGCCGCCGCGTTGACCATTAAAAGCAATATATTCGCGTCGAGCGACACCAAGTGCGGCATATCCCTCTCACCTCTGTCAAATAAGCAGATAAAGCTGCAGCCTGTCCTGATGCGATTATGCCCGGAAGCTTAGTTTGATTGATGCATTTCTCTATCGCTCCAGAGGGATCAACGGCGTGCTTTGGGGTTGGCATCATGTTTAGACGTTATACAAAACGGTCTCGAACACCATAACGTTTTGCGGTCATAAACTTTTGCGAATAAAATTTAACGTTTGCCGAATGACGTCATAACCGGTAATTGCTTTATGGAGTGAATGATGCTAAAAATCAGGGTGAAAATAATTTTAATACGCCATATATAATTTTTTTTTTAAAATACATACTCCATATTCGTCACCCAGAAATATACTTTAGTTTTATTTAGTTATTTTATATCACCTGTACTTTCTAGATCAGTTTAACTACATATACATTTTTTTATCTAACTCTTTTTATAATTATTTGCTGTTTTTTAGATGTTCATTTTACCTCTAGAATTGAGCTAGTTAGATTTGATTATAATCAATATGCATTAACCCTTTGAGTAGTGAGTTAATTTACACACACTTTTAATTTGTTAATATACAGCTGGGACTAGTTATTTTACGTATTTTTACAAAATTATTTCTGTTGTTATTTTTTTATATTGCATTTATACTAAATTATAGAAAAAATCAGTGATTTCCAAAATTGAATTGCTTTGATTTATCTTACTCCTTATTTGTATTAATATGTTTTAATAATTTATTGAAACACTTTTCTGCTATAAAATTTCGTTTATTTATTTCATTTATTTATTATATAATATATTATTGAGCTTATGTGTATTTTTTGTCAATTCAGAGGCTTTCAATATTGTTAATGAAATTAATATAAAATAGTTTTTGCTATATTAATTTAATTTCTACTCTATAATTTATTGGTATTATTATTTATAAAAATCATTTACATTAAAGCAAATTACAAAAAATATTATATAATATGTAAATATATAACTATCTAGGGTACATCAAAACAGTAAAAGTTCGTCCGCCGTACATGTACGGCGATACCACCACATAATCTGTAATTACGATGTAATATTTGTATATTGTAAATATTCCATTGCTAAAATAGGGTTTGTAAATTCGTGACTTCTATTTTAATAATTATAAAATGTTATTACAATCAATAAATATCACTATGCACGACTTGTTATTTATCACGATATTTATTTGTGCTTTTTAGCGAAGTATGACATGAAACGTTTTCTTGCTGGAATCGGATGGTAGCATGGTCTGTTCTTGGAAATATTTTCCAGTTGGAATCCATTAAAGTGGAGTCCAACATTGAAATTTAAATGTCACTATTCATACTACTCTCGCAAGTACACAGGTTTCCTACCCCTGCTGCTGCCATGCAACCCCAGATCACGCTTCCGCCAACATATTTGACTTTGGATACTACGCAATCAGTAATATATTCTTCTTCTACTCTTCGACATTCTTGTACTATACCAGGGATCGCAAAAAATTTGATTATTTAAAAAAAATATTGCTTTGAAAATTTTTGAATAAAGTAAGTTTTTAATATTTAAAATAAAAAAATATAAAATTAAAATTAAATATATAAAAATGAATGGCCCTTCGCTTGCAGAGACTTCAACAGACTGGGCAGTTGCCTTTCGTTTGGTTTCAGTTCTTGACTTTGCTTTGTAAAAATCACATCCGTTTCAAAACATTTTGAACAGCGTGTCGTCAACAATTAATCTGTTTACTAATTTCCAATATATTCAGTCAATAATATGCAATATACGAAAGCAATAAAATTATATTTGCTTTTCTAGCTTAACTTAAATTGCGTTTTTTGTCCTTTTTTGAATGTTTATATAATAATAAAAATAAATTAATAAATAAAAAAAATTATATTTACAAATAAAGGCCAAAATCACGCCACTAAAAATAAAGGTCACTTAAGTGTGACTAGGTAATTTAACCTGCAATATTTTTTTAAAACTCAAGTGAGCAATTAAAAATACAAATTCCTTTGTATATTTCACAGAATTACGGTTCAAACTATCTGTTAAAATATTTCGGTCAGACTATGCACTTGTAAAGAGTTACACACCGTTTTAAGAAGTGTCCCGTTATTATGGCCAGGACTGTAAAATATTTTTTTTTTAAATAATTATGAATATTTGTATTTTGTAAAGCTTTAAATCTATAACATAAAAGTTTTACAGCTATTGTAGCAATTCTTCAGAAAAATAATCCTTGTATTTAAATTAAATTAATTTCGCATGCCTCATTTTGCTTGGACAAGTATTTTTATTAATAGCACTAAATTGAATTTATAAGCTGAGCTTTACTAATTATACAATCACATATAAGTAGCCCAACTATACCAAATTAAATATTGTAAAATGCAAAAAATAAGGTTTTTTAATTGATATTACGACAATCATGCTTAATTAATTCCACAAATAGTGTGTTTATGATACAGAAAAAACTCATTTCAAGTACTTAAATAATCTTCAATTAAAGCCTAAATCTGTATCATATTGTTTTAAAAGTAATACAACAAAATAATATAATGCGCATTTAATTCTATAAAAAAATGATTTTGATCCATCATATTATTTTAATATACATACATAAATTTGTTGAATGGATATCTTTAGATATACATACAAATAAAGTATTTAGGATTCTGGTAGAGAATATATATCTTAATAAATTAAATTAACAGTACTTTAATTGTATACAAACACAGTTCTTTCTTTAGAATTTTCAACCCTACATTGGTTTGTCAGTGCATTTTTTTCGTTAGCATCTCGAAGCGATAAAAATGGGGTGAATCCGAGTGAAACAGTCGGTCCCCTTCGCAAATTTTCTTTTTTTATCATTTGCGACATGCTGATATAAATAATGAGAAGACATGCGTCAACGTCAGAAATATAACACCTGTTTTTTCCTCGATACAACTCTCGAAAGATTCTCAAACTTCAACAGTTTAATCGGATTTTTTTTTTGGATTTTTCGGTAAATTCCAAACTTGCTCCTGTTGTAATCCTGTGGGTTTTTTTCTGTGGCGCAGGGCGCATATCAAACCGATTTTGCGATCCCAACGGATTCGGTATTGTGCCCGGTCATACATATTTCATGCATAATCCCCTTTAATCTAAGCGCATAAAACCGAACGTGTGCACCGAACTCTGCCGGTTTTTGCGAACTGAACCCGTGACCTACATACTACGTAAAATACTGACCATTTATACCATTTTAATAACGTGTCGTAAATTAAAATTTGCCCATAAGCGATAACGCAATTAAAGCCTGCGATATTATACTCATAAATAAAACAAGAATCACTATCCACTGATTTTTTTTTATAAATATGATTTGTTACAACCAAACATGAGCCGCGATAACATAATCTGACTGGATAAAACAGAGTTATAGAATCAATCTACAAATTTCAACTCATTTTTATTTTTATTAACGACCCCATGATATAATATAAAAACACAAAGTAAGGCAAAAAAATAATTGTAACATAAAAAGGCACATTTAAAAATATATCTAAAAATAATATTTACAACTATTATTTAGATTTTTTTAATATAATATTATTTAATATTGGAAAGTTTTTTTTATCAAAATTTATGATCCTTGAACAATATGTCATAAGCATCAAGGGTGTCCATAACGATACAAATCCGTGCACATGTAGATACATATGTTTTTATTATAACCCAACATAGTGATAATTTTACCGCATCTATCTTCAATCATATTTTACACGCCGTTTTTTTCTATACATCTATACATCAGGGGTCTGCAATAATTGCAACGATAAATCAAGATGACATGCGTTCCACTGCGGGGCTGCGCCCTTTCCCCCTAAGGGCTTCGCTGGTCCTCTGCGGGAGCCCCATCAATTGTGAAAGACCTTTATTGCATATCCTTGTTTCTCAATATAATATTTTTAAACCTAGTGCTATCTTATTATATTTAAAACATAGCTTTTCCATAAATGTTCCATGCGAAAAAACCTAGGAATTGCCAAGGTGGATGCTGATCATCAATCTTTATCAGACTTCCGACGAGCATAATGGCCGACGGCACGTGTGATTTCTTCGCGTGTGTACTATATACACACACGTGTGTGTGTGGTATATAAAAAAGGGAAAAGCGTGGAAAAACCTTAAGGCAGACTCTGATGTTACCCTAATGGCCGCCGGCTAGACGTTGGCTATTAATTTAAATTCTGACAGAAGGGAAGGCTGTATCTTCATTTTTGTTTGAGCCGCAAGGATACGAGGGCGATATTAAATTTTCATCATTAAAAATATGTTTTTTATGATGTAAAAACATGTCGTTTGATAGATTCGTAAACTTAAAAAAACTAATAAAATATACCGAAACTCGCAAGACAGCTTTAATATATACATACAAACGTATATCCGAGCTTAGTATAAACTACGCTTCCGTCGTATCGTAAAGAAGCACTAAGCACGTAATAATTATTCAAGCCGGGAACGAAACGGCACCGAATGAATCACCTACTCACGTAAACGTTAACGTTAATATAACTTCCAGCGTGTTCCGGCAAGGCTTTATGTAAATCCTTCAGATGGCGCACACCAAAAGAACGACTCGGCTAGAAAATTAAAGAGTTAAACAAAATAAAACACTAGGAGTAGTTGCAATTTTGTCATGTGTCTCCGCTGCACTGTCGGTCGCCTGGAATTAAATAAATATGTTTATTTAACAAGGCTTGCATTACTTAAGGTGAAGTAAGGACTTATGTTAAAAATTAAAATTAAATTATGATTCAATTTTTTTGTAGCAAGGCCCGTGTTTTTTTCTATGCTTCATATCTGCTACCCCCCGCCCCTACTAAATATAGATACCACTATCAGGTGGTGGAGTGTACAGTCTTTACTGACGTATCGAGTTGTATTATTGTCAGCTGTGTTTCGGTGACGGTTCGGTCGTGACGTGCTCTGTGAACAATCTGCTGATGTCTCTCGTATCGATGCAATCTTCTGACTTATCTCTCCTGCTGTGATTCAATGATATTTCTCCCTTTCAGTGACCAAGTGTCACATCTTTTTTTGGTCACGTTTGAAACAGCACTGGTGAATCTCAAATGAGGATGTTTATGAAACAATTGTATTTCTACTTGTCTCACCCTTGAAATGTATTTACGCCTTAAGAGAAACCGTTTAAATGGCTAATCCGGCAATGGGTAACTACAGAGTTCAAAGAACGATCGTAAATGTATTGTATAGTGCGTGTTCTTTCACACAAAAAGTAATTTTATCGTCGATACTTATCGGTGATGTGTAATATTTTCAATTAATAACGCATTTATTTAGTCACGAGATCTCTCTTACATTATTGTCCCACTTTCTAGACGGGTTGATCTCTCTTTTTGTTTGTCCTAATGATCGTGATGGTGACCTCTAATTTGTAATAAATTGTGCATGCTTAAACAATCATTTTTTATTGTCTGTGAAAAAATATTTATCATAATCTGACGCCGCAATAATCTAAAATTCTTAGTAATAGTCAAAAAAAATTAACTTGACTAAAATTTAAAAAGGATCATCTTTTTTTAATTTTTTAAATGTATTCCTGAAAATTATTTTCACGGTACAATATTTTTTTAAGAAGGGCGCTTTACTAATACATAAGAATAATTATGATGTTTAAACATAAATATAACAAAATATACAAATACTTATTTTTTTATATAATATTATGATGATGTAATTTCCAGTATATCTATCTCTAGTGGGCACCATCATTTTCATTTAAATGACTGCGGATATTGGCTGCGACTTCGCGCTAAACCCGAATAACATTTTCGTAACCACATTCGTCATCCCGTCAACCCTGCGCATTTTTATGAGGGTAAGATTTAAAGATCCAAGAAGCTCATTGGTCCACTGGGATAGAGGGGATGGGTGGTTCGACCACCCCATTCGAGTGGTATGAACTTTTCCGTTGCGATTCATTATTCGCTAGAAGTTTATCTGCGACTTTCAAATTGGGCATCGTTTAATTGGAGACCCTCCATATTTTATTTTCTGAAAATTTTCAGTTCATTTTGCCTCGTTTTTTACGTTATAAATACCAATACACAGATAATATTGTCTCTCTGAGTAACAATGGAGCGATCATTAAAATCCAATGACATTGTTACCGATTTGTCTCTCCTTTTTCCTTCTGTCGATCGACCGTAGTACTATTACAGCATTGCACTTCATTAGTATTCAGTCATTTCCCCTTTTGAATTTTCTTTGGGATGGTCTTTTGTCTTCTAGTGCCGATTTAAAGTCTCATTAAGCGCGCACCTTCTCCGAGCAGTCTTCTTAATCGGGTTTTTTTACATTCACACTTACACACAGCGGTGAATAAAAATCTGATGTATCCAACACTTTTAATTTTGAGTAATATAGAATCTCATTCATATAGAGTCGTTTTTTCTTGATATTTATATTATCGACAATGCACGATTGAAACAAACCATACATAAGACAGTTTTACAGGAACAAAAACACTAAAACACAATTAAATAAATAAATTATATGAGCTTTACATTGTCCGTATAAATAACAATAAATAAGTCAAAGAGACAGTCACCCAATTTAACAGGAACTTCTTTTGCACGAAGGGAAAAAAGTGTCGAAGGAAACGATATAAATAGCAACAAAACGCTGACAAAGCGGAGTATAAAAGCTAGTTGTATATAAATTGAAAAATCATTTATAGCAATATTTGTGCATCACCATGTATTGTTGGAAATATACGACGACATTACGTCCGCGAAAAGATAATGTCAACTCGACCCGGCCAAGCGACTCCCCTCCTCACGGACCTCTACTTCTTATAGTGAAGAAGGCCACCACCGCAGAATATAGGGGCGGTGGCGAGATGGCGGACTTAGATGCTATCGTAGACTTCCTTTTTGCCGGCAATAAATTAGTCGTCGTCGCGTGACAGAGTCGCCGCCATCGCCGCGGCCCTAACGGCCAGATAAGGGCCCGAGTTCAACAAGAAGGAGGACAGGCCTCGCCTCATCAAAAAGGCATCCCGCGAAAAATGGCGACGGTAACCGTCATCGCCGCCGGCGACGCGGCCATTTTTTACCCGGGGGCTGATAAGCCGCCGGGGATGATAGTGCCTCGTGCCTCGTGCTTCAGGTGTGATAAGAAGAGAACGAGGATGGACGACCCCGATACGGGTGCCACTTTGCGGAACTGCGCCTTAGACGCAATGCGTCAAACCAGAAAGGGCCGTAGGTAATCATCATCCAGAATGACAATGCCGTATTAAGGTTACTAGGCAAATTGCATGAGGTAAAATTCTCAGTACCACTGCAAATTTTGCTCGACTTGATCGTATACAGAAAGGATACTCAACCTTTGTAAATTCAGAAGATATTTTCTCTCTTTATATATAAATATTCTCTTCCCTTACTTTAAGATTAATAATAACAACGGACTTTTCGCCTCAAGTATTCGTTGTATAAAATCGCCAATAAAATGAATCGTTTTACAAAATATTTTAATATTAATAAATATTGTTTTATCTTATAATATGATTATCTATGATCCATATTTTATATATTACTCACCCTGAGTATTCGGGTCAGAATTTTAATTATGTTTTTATAAGTAAAAAAATATTCATTTAGGTTTTTCAAATCGTTACAAAAATATCTGAGATCTCATTCTATGTGCTATTGCTTTTTTTTATTGCGTACAATTTTATTATGTTATTTTTTATCATATTCATATTATTGTTTTACTTAAATTGAACTTGATTCTAGTTTTTTTCCGTATCATTATTTATATATAAAACTGTCATTATTTCTTAGAAAATGGAAAATAATTAGCTTTTGAAATCATCATATTTCTTATGTAATAACGATATATTTTATTTTTAAAAGATTTATAATTTTTAAAACTCTTTATCGTAAATGATGTATTACACAGTAAAAAATAAAATAAAAACTCTTAAACATAATAAACAAAAATTTTAAATAAAAATCAAAAATTAAAAAAAATTAAAAATTATTTTAAAACCGTATATTATCACTAATAAACAATTTCTGTTTGCCCTTTAAGTTTTGCAGTAATTTTCTTTCTTAATTATAATAGCCCAAAGATATTCTGTCAGTATCATTATATACTATTTCAGGACGATTTTTTTTCACATTTTCCCCTATATTCTAAAATAATCAAATTGATAAAACATTGCTGACTCAATCTGTACAGAAACATTTATCAGTCCAAATTTTATAGATGAAAATAAATTTCGTTTTTATAATCCACTGCTTGCACTGTTCCATTGATGAAGTCGATACCTTCCATTCCGGATTATAAAAAGCAACCCCCCCCCCCTCCAGCTCATTTAGCAGTCAGTATTTTTCATAGTTGCCTGAAGACATACGCCACCTTGATGACTAATGTATTTCACCCCACCTGATCCGTACTGTTCCGGACCGGTCCCGCACATGTGTGGGATTTTGCTTGGCGTTACATCGGGGGGTCGCATATATGCCTATTTTTCATATGCCCCATATTTTTATTTTTGCATTTAGTAATATTATTATTATTCTAATGCGTATTTTGTTTTATTTCACAGAATTTAAATCAATCCTGCAAAGATGAAATTAGATTATTATATTATAAAAAACAAGTACGATTTAACATCGCATTGTTTTAAGTGATATGTGCATTAAAATAAATACTGTGTTCCATTAAATGATTTTTTTGTGCATTTTTTTCTTCAGAAAATGATTTGTTGCATAGAGTTATTCATGGGGTGTTCACTGTTCTGAGCAATGCTCGCTCGCTCGCACCTAATCTGTTGATTAGTAATTAACAAGCAATTCGTTTTATAGAAAAAAATAATTACATATTGCTCATTTAATTTTTCCCTTAAAAAGTTTTTCTAAAAAAATATTTTTATTTCTAACTAAAATATCGATTTTGAAAAATATATCAGGAATAAAGTAGTTAATCCAGAACAGATGTTATGTCGCTTGGCCCAATTCGTGCATAACGATTTTTTGACAGGTATATGACTGCATACATCTCTAAGCGTCATACAAAGGTTTTCCACGTGTATTTTTATATCAAATATTTTGCAAATAATCACTGGAAAAAAAACTAGACAGTTTTACGCCAATCACTTAAGCACATTTAGTATCACACGATCTTCACCACTGGTAGTTATTTTTACCTTTAACTTAGACTAATAATTGAATGTAACCAACAGTCTTATTGATTACCTAATTGAGGCATACACATTAATATCGATGTTTTTACTTAAAGTAAATTGTGCATGATTTGATATTATATTTTTTATAAATATTTTCTCTACAAAAGCTAGGTAACTGATAAACAATATAAGCATTCTAAATGGGTGATAAGTTTCGAATGTTTCGAATTCTTTATGATTTCGTAGAGTGGTGCTTTTTTGGCATCTATCTATTTAACATAACTATTATAATTGTTAATTATATTGATTTATATAATCTACTGCATTAGTCAGTGTTTTTGGTAACATAAACAAAAAATGTAATAGTTGATCTTATCGTTAAAATATGTAACTATATTTCAGAGAATAAACTTTTTATTTAACTGAGAATAAACTTAATTATATTTCATGTTAAACACACGCTAGTAACCTAATTTATATATAAACTTATTAACATATTGCAAAACTGTGTTATTATTGATAGCATATTGAGTTGTATATAAAATATAAATTCCTTTATATAGTTCTCAGAATTTCAGATAAAATTAACTGCTAAAATATTTCGAAAGACTATGCACTTATAAAGAATGATACACCGTTTTAAGGGGTGCTGCATTATTTTGGCCAAAGCCATTATTTCTCATAAGCAATTATAAAAATGTAATTAAAAATATTTTTTTGTAGTTTCACAGTAATTGTTTAAAAACGAAATGATAACTCAAAGACACATTTTATCAATCTGAAATTTTAAATCTATAAATACAGCAGATGATTGCTATCTATTTAATTTTTTTCAGCTGTAAAATAATATAAAAAGCAGTCTAAATTGCTGCTTTTTCCCCACAAACCTACTGGTTATATACATAGTCAACCTTAATCAGCTAATAAAAATCTGCAATTTCACGTGCTTAGCGTATTGTATACTATAGCAAAAATAAACGCGCACTTTCAGCGCGGAAACGCTACATTTTCAAATTATAAACGCCACTCATTCCTTTTATTGTGTAAATGCCTCGGATGTTATTAGCGTAATTTTGCTCTCGGCTACTCCAATCGAGATTAATGATAGCGACATATTAACATTCAAAATTTCGCCTTATGATTTTCCACGGTAAATAAGCTTTTTTTATTTATTTCACAAAAAAGGCATAATAAATATGAAAGGACCCCCACGACTCTTTATTATATATTTTTGTCAATAATCTTAATGGGTGTCGCGCCTTGCGTGTGATGGATCACGCACGGCGACACAGTGTGAACAGTTTATTCACGGAGAATGAATAAAAATGACTTTTTATTGAAAGCTTCTCCGTTGACAACGTTAGGCACTTTTTTTGGGAACAGTGAACAATCGATGTTTTTATGTTATAATATTAGATTTTGCTTTTAAATGTTTGGTTTTCTCGGTATTTCTATATACTTCAGTCTTGAAATATAAATAATAAAGACAGATTAAGATCGTTGATAAAGTGTACTTATATTTTAAATATGGATCTTTATAATAATAATTCGATTTATATATACAATAAACTGTTTTGTATCCATTAGTTTTTCCCTATAAACATTCGTTTTATTTTTTTACAAAAATTTGGTTAAATTCATGAATTTATAAATGGTTATAAACCACAATTTATAATACTAAACTATTATTTTTTTAATTGGTTTAAAAATATGTATGATATATACAATTCATAATTGGTTCAATTAAACTTGTAATATTATCAGGGACGTCATTTGGAAGGGCACGAGGGATAATTTGCTCTCTTTAAATACTATAAATCTTAATTAAATATATATAATAAAAAAAGCTAAAATGACCTTTCGATTCTAAACCAGAAATTCTCGTGTTATCCTTCAAAGCAAATATAAAAAAACAGTCTCATTTCTATCATGAAAATATGTTCTCAAATATCTCACTTCGGATAAATCATATCGGAATACATTTTCACCGGTAGATATATATTTTACCAGTGAAAATATATTTATCTTGCAGGTTCTAATAAAATTATATGATTTCAACTTTTTCATGTGTGGTAATATATACATTTAAATACTCATCATTATTTATTTACATGCGATGTAAATATATATCTTATTGTAATGTGTATTTTTCAGTGAAGTTATATATTTACATATATATTTTCACCAGTAGCAAAATATTTCTACTAGCGAAAATATAATTTAACTGATCGGCGCTAGTGAAATTATATGCTGTTCTTAAATGTCTCTGAAACTTAATTTGACTGCTGTTCCAACCCAAACCTAACCTACAAAAATCAACCAAACCCAACTTAACCTAATGCAAGTCCTAAAACTATTTTAGAACTTTCATTAGGTCAAGTATAAAATGCAAACTTAGCCAAATAAAATCTCAGGGTAGAAAAAGTATAGACAGACGTCGCATCTCGCATATGGCTCCATAGTTTGTCTACACTTAGATACTACACTATGTTTTAAAAATATAATAGCTATCCTTACCGATATTACCACAGACTTTTGTTTTGGTTATTGGGCAAAACTTTTGGATAAGTTATATTTTCCAATTTTATTTTCACCAGTAGATATATATATCTACTAACAAAAATATAATTCAACTGATAAGCTGCTCTTAAATGTCTATGAGACTCAATTTGACAGTTGCAAAACGTCGGTTTAAACCCAAACCTAACCTAATGAAAGTTCTAAAACTAAACCAACTCAACTCTCATGGGAAAATAAGCGGAAGAATAAGTAAATACAGACTTCTCATCTCACATATTGCTCCAAAGTTTGTCTGCATTTTGATATTACACTGTGTTTTAAAAATATGATACTACTTTGGATTTCTAATATAAGAGTGCCGATCAAAGTATTTTCAAACTGAATTTTGGGCAATAGAAGAGCGCAAAAAATAATGATCACTTGCTTTTGACGTAGATTTTTGACTTCTGAGAAGGGATAGTTGTTTTTTGCGCTCTTCTATTGGTCAAAATTTGGTTTAGATGTGCTTCGTTCGACTCTTACTTATTGTAAGTCGTAATATTGTTATAAAAAGTATTTATAAAAACGCTAGATAACTGAGCGTTTCCATTGTGACGGCGACGGCACGATTTTATTGCTTTTGACGTGGATCCTAATTATAGAACCCCTTGAATTTGGCCAGAAGAATGCACGTTGTTCAATAAATCCTAATTGCAACCATAAGACCACTGTTTGTTTTCAATATGCTTTCATTCGGATAAGAAGGAAAATTATCTATTAACAATACTATTTTATTTGGCAACCTTTTATTTTTTAAAAAACATCTGGTTTTAAACCAATCTTTTTATCTATTTATGCTCCTTTTTGGTTATAATATTCAACAGAAAAAATATTTATTTTAGTCTTCTTACCTTACCACACCGTTTGTTTCATATCACACAAGAGACACGCATTCTCATCAAAAAAAAACTAATTAAAAAAAATACATATTTTAAGTACGAAAAATCCAAAACCGACTATAAAATTTCAGTTCTTTGGACATAAATATATCGCAAAGAAAAGGCGACTAAAATAGTCATCGGGAACGTTGCAGAAACAATACTTTGTAGGAAAAATACATCCCAGAGAGTTAGATAAAGATTATATATAACTCCAGCACAACAATCATCACGGAGAAATGATTTTAATGAAATTCATCTGAGGAACAAGATAAGAAAACCTACCCCCGAGACGATCGATGGAAATTTCAATTTAATTTACTTTAAGCATGCATACACTTTTAGCATGTGTATACGCGCGCTCCCTAAGTTATCCCCAATGGCAGACTAATATCGTTGTCCCTTGTACGTATAAAATACGTAATTGCGACCACTTAACAGGTACTATAGGCGACAAAGAGGTACGAAAGCGAGTCGGAATTTTAATACGCTCTAGGTGAACATTAATCAAGATGATAATCAAAAAGAGGTGGAGAGGCTGCCGTTGAACTTCCACGGGGGTACCTACAAGCGAATAGTTTGCCGCCGCTGGAGCATTCCATAGACCAAGACAAATAACCCTGGTACATAATTCCAAACGGAACACAAAACGTTTTACTGTACTACAGACAAGATCAAGTGATAACCTCGAGAGCGGCGCCCTCCACTAGGAGTTTTGGGCGGAGAGCGTGTGTTGTTGGAAACTATTCGCAATGTACTAATTGCGACAGCCAAAATTATTATACGTCATCGTTGTGGATGTAATTTGATAATATGCAGTCGAGCTTGTTTGTGTTAGTGAAGAGGCGTTTGTGTTATTGTTATCAGCGGCTTGGAAAAATATATGTGACCAAAGTTTGTTAATTAAGTTTGTAATTAAAAATTTATCAAAGAGCGGTTGGCCGCAAGATAATAAAAAAAAACTGCGGCTCAGTTAGTATAAGTTTTCTCAACTCGTTAGGAAGATAACGATTTTTATGGAAAGTAAAATGTTACACGCTTAATATAATGGTTCATATCCTAAAAAGACATACCATAACTCAAAAAATATGATAACACAATACGAAACTAAAAGTTTGGAATAGCTTATGACTTCTGCTTATTAAAAATTTAGTCATTAACACAATTCATCAATCAAGCTGAAGTTAGAGCTATGTAGCGATTAGATTAATTTGAGTTAACACAAAATATAAATAGTTTCTAAAATAATCTGCCTTGTTAATTCAAATACAATTCCATAAAACTAATAAAAATCTGAACCTATCTTGCTTTTCAGTAAATTTCCAAACCATCAAGACACTAAGTATAACATATCCTTACCTATCACTTTCATATAGATGCAGTGATGTTTTATTTCTTGAGAATTTCTCAAAAAAATGCAAAATTATGTGTCACTCTGCTGCCATAATACAACCACCCGTGTTCCATTTCACAGTTTTATTTAATGCAAATTCATTAGTACGGGTTGATCCAATTCGAGTGTCCTATGTTAGCAGCATTGTAAATCAGACAGCTGTCAATAATCACGCATGTTTAAAGTGTCAAATGTTAGTTGCTTAAAAAAGAATTCAAAACGTTCTTTATTTGTTAATAAATTTATATATTTTTTGTGTGTAATACATTTTTATATTATTAAGTGCCTTACCTAAGTGATTACGTTAATGTACAACATTTTAAATTTCTTATAATTTTTATCCTAGTCTAGATTATTAAATTATTTATAGAGGAAAAGATAAGAAACCCCTCTCTGCTGATCTGGTATTTTTAATTTAAAGATTTTTTTAAATAATTTTCATGCTAATTTCGGTGAGTCATCGAAAATATTTTAAATACAATTCTACCTTTTTAACTATTTAACAGTTTTTACAATTATACTAATGGATGTACTGTCACGAAAATGTTTACATGGCATTTTTGGTTCAATGTTGAGTGCTGGAGCTAGCGACACGGCGGTACGGATTTTAAACCGCCCCCGGTGTCACAGCAGTAAACACCTGAATGCAGATCATTTAACTTCTCGGGTGGCTCACTTCTTAATTTTAGGTAGTTTATGCTGATACCTAAACGATTAGTTATTAAGGTTGAATTTGCCAAGATCAGATGTTTTTCATAATTAATGCAACTGACATTATCTTTTAAAGCAATAAAACCACTCGTTGGGGTCTGAAAAAAATTAACTATGGGTTTTAAAAATACTTCACTAGATCTAATATATAATGTTGGTGTAATCTAAATAATCATCAAGTACCTACCTACTTAGCATTTCTTTAAGTTGCTTCACCAAAAACATTGCAGAACATTTTTTTATATTTTTTTAAATATTAATAAGATACATATATATTTACAAATCCTTACCTAAAATCACTTCTAGTTTTGATTTGTATGTAAGATGTCTAAGGAATTCTGTAGGATATCTTAAGAATGTTTTATGCTTCTTAACACGTGCTTTTTTTTCTTCTTTCAGGGTGTCTTCTAGAAGGCGGCCGTTCGGGTCGAGGACCGGACGTACCACCCCGCAATCCACCTACCATGAACCGACCCAACGGGCGGGTCACCGGCAACCCCGCTGACCTTTCCGACTTTGAACCCTCCTGCCTCGTGAGGACGCCTTCGGGCAACGTCTACATACCCACCGGTGAGACTTGGCTCAAACTTATCTTCAACTTGCTGCCTTGTCGACCCGACCTCACTTTGTTTTGTCACTATTTTCAGGCGACATCCAGAAGAACTCGTCGATGGACTACAAGTCGAACTCGTCGTGTAGTAGCCCGTCCAAGGAGAAGGTGATGGGTGGGATGAGCGGTATGGACACAGGAAGAAGGGGTCTACCCTTTGCGGGAGCGCCTGTGCTCCCCTTGAGGAATAATCTTCGACGACCACCGTCCGGATCGAGTCATTTCCCTCCGGTAGCTGGTCGATTTCACATTCGGAAAGGATTGGCGTCAAGCTGCACGTGGAAGTGCACGGCCATAATCTTTATACTGCTGACTGTATTGCTTATTGCCATTCTTTCGTATATATCAGGTAAAGTACCTACATAATTTTTTAATCAAACAAATAAAACAATCCTCAACTATCAAACACTAGGTTCGATTATCTGTCAATAGAATAAAATACTAGGTATTAGGCAATATATCAGTCACATTCAACTAAAGATAAATCGTTTTACTGAATCGTTTTTGTTAAAGGCTTTATCAATATTTATTTAGAGAACACATGCCTTGATAAAGTGGACTGAACATGAATAACTTTAAATCTTTCTTACTGATGTATATGAACGAAAAGCTTTCTACTGACCAAGTATAGTAATAATTTATCAAACAAAATTCATAATATTTCATTAAATGACATTCATTTTTCTGGCCAAATTCAAGGGGGGGGGAGGCAAATTTCCCCCTTTGCCCCGCACTGCCCCTCCTCCCTTAAATGACGTCCCTGCGTCCATCACTTACAGCCTCAGTAAAATCATCAAAAGTTTTTGTTACTTTTTCAGAGTTAACATTTCTGAAAATAGTGAATATTTATGACTTAAAAAATTGACCTACTCACTAAAATTTAAAAAATAAGACATTTTTTCCTTGCTTTTTATATACATAATGAAAAAATCATTGAGATAATTTATTTGATTTTTTAGATACAGCAATAAAATATTATAGTCAAAATCATCTCACGCACACTTAAATAGTCAGGGGCAAATAAAAACATTCAAAACTAATTTATACCTATAAATCATACAAAAGAGATGTAAAAAATATTTCAAAGTGTATGATCCTGCTACTATTTGACACGTACGGTAGCTGTAGATTGCCTATAATTAAATATATCGACGTGCCTACACAACAAATCAGTTCTCATATAACAATAATTATAAAACGTTAATTTTTTAAGATACCTTTTTCTTCTTTAATTGCATAATGTTTGGATTTATATGTATACACGATCATTGTAAATATAATATATCATGCTACAGTATACTAATATTATTTTACTTTTCCAGCGTCTAACCTACTCAATTGGTCATATCAAAATACTAAAGCCTGTTCGGTGCTAGTTGGCGAAAACACAGACATTTTCCCAGCTTCAAAAGCGACCACTTTAGAAACTAATCGATCTGTAAGCAGCCGGCCACGGCCGGCTTCAGCAGCTGGAACGACTACAACCGGAGGTAGGCCAAATTCTCCTTATAAAGGGTATCAGCTTAATCGGCAACGTAGACAAGCCAACCTTCAGCATGCTCTATCTTCCGACTTGGATCTGTCGCTTTCTTCACCAATCGTAGACATTGTGCATGACGAGCTAATTAAAATTAAGTCATCCAAAGTGCATGATCAATATAGTGAATCACCACAACAAAGTACTTCTTCTTCCACTACTGTTTTAAACCTATATTCGCCTCCAGTAACCAACGTTAATAATGTAGTCACAACCGTAGAGAGTGTGGTCACGACTAAAGACACAAAAAGTTTAGTTAACAATTTATCACCTTTAAATTCAGCTAAAGAACCTGAAATTAATACATCACCAAACATTAAAAACGAGAACTTTGAACTTTCTTCTAAGCACAGTGATAGTAAAACTGAACTAATGCAACAGGATCAAATAGCAATTATCACTTATGACAAAGATCAAATCGAGTTTGTGCCTCTTAAGAATCGCACTCCGAATACCACCAAGGAGGATAAAACCGACGATGAAATAAGAAGTTCAACGGCAAAGTCTGACAAATTAATACTTTACCCAAAAAGATATCTTTGGCTGCACGATTCGTTAAAAACTTACCGTCAAGAGCATTTGAAGTCCGTGCATGATTCAAAAGCAAAATTGCCAAAAGTTGTTAACAATACTAATAATTTTATGAACAATAATATCGATCTTAATCCGACACATGAAAGAAATTCTAAATACTTACATTTTGAAAATGTCACGCCTGCAGATGTCCTGGACGTGACCCACACCGTTAGACCTATGGTGGCCAATTTTAACGAAAACACCAATCGAGTAGTAGTCAACGTGACTATTTCCACAGAAAGTAACGGAAATAATCAACCGAAACCACTTTACATTCTGTCGATATCCGTTCCGACGAACGAAAGCTCCGGTCATATTCCAGAGATCAAACTCACGCCTGTAGCGCAAAAGCATGATCTTAACATAGAAAATCATTCCATAACTAAGTCAGAAAGCTTGATCGCCGCTAAATCTGAAACTGCTTCTACCACTCAACGCTCAACTTCAACTTCAACGCCCGTGACAACGACAACAGTTACGGCAAATAATATATACGGCGGCGAATGCATATGCACTTGCCCTTCATGTTCAGATAGTTCATACGCAGGCAACATTACAGACGACTTTTATGACGAAGACTTTGAAGACAGTCCGGACGATATCGTCATTGCAGACAACGCAAGTATGAACGAAAAGATGATTCTTTCAACCTCGACTGAAAACTTCGAAGGTTCGAGTACGACTGAAAGCTACGAAAATGAATCAACTCTAGACTATACTACGAGCGAGAACTATTTAGAAGCAGAGGAATCTACTGTTGAGTATTCATCGTCTACAATAGAAGTCACATCTGAAGAAAGTCTCGCAACGGAGACGTCTTGTCCAGTTTTTAGTACTCCTCTTCCCCCACCGCCTACAATATTAATTTTGGAAGGTAAGATCTTTGAATTTTGTCACAGTTTGGAGGCTTTCTCACACTTTCAGATCTGAACTTCGTTTTTAGCATGAATCATAACGGTCAGTCTTAATAGATTAATCCTATATTAAAATAATCAGTTTGGTTTTACTGTAATGCTTGCATGAAAATTCTGATTTCATATAATATATAATTTATTTTATTTTTTTGATTTTTAAACATAAGGACTCATCGCGAAAATTTGTCATTTTAACATAATGTTAGCAAGTTTTTAAGAATTCTGATGCAGAAATTAAACATAATTCCTGCATCAGAATCAATTTTTATCAATAATTCGTATAGTTGAAAATTGAGCGAATATTCAATTGAGAACCCTAGTTAACGCCTTTTATGTTATAGAAATATATGATTAATAACAATATTAATAGTGATTCTTCTCATTTTTAACACATCTGATTTATATGTAAAATTACATTTATATATTCTAATCAAAAACTAATTACAGCAATAAATTTTTCTTTACATCACTACGATAATGAATTTTGTAGGAAAATATTAAATTTTATTTACAAATGCTGGACTTGTTGGTTAAAAACAAATAGCAGATTTCATATCCATGAATAATTTTACATATAAAATAGATTATTGATTCTTTGTAAAAATAAAATATTCTTCAAAGAAAATAATACATACTGATATAAACAACAACTACAACTATAACAAAAAACGGAACATGCAAGCACAATACTAATTGCTGCAGAATTATTTACACATAAATAAAAATAAAAATTAATTTATCTTAAATTTATTTTAATATTGAAAAGATACATTTACCAGAAAATCATAAATAAAATCGAAGATATCTGCAAAACAAGCTACTATTCTTGTAATAGTTATTACTTATGAAATATTTGCAATAAACATTAAATTCTACAAATAAATAGAGCAAAATTATTGTGAAATGTCAGTACCACAATATTAATTTATTATTTAATGATTTATAATAGAAAATAATAAAAACACAAATACAATTTCTCATCAATTAAATAGTTTTCTTATTTTTTTGTGTTTTTTTTATCAAGCAGAATAAATGATTTAGAACTATATAAATAAGATAAGCATACATTTTCAGAAAAACAAATATCAGTTGACAAGTTTTTGCTTTGATTCCCAATTTATCTAATTTAATGTGTTTGATTAATATAGACTTTCTTAACATTACTTTCATTTTTCCATTACTTTACATGAAAACTTAATAGCTAACCTAATTAATATTTACATTAACAATACATAAATACTAATATAATATATTTATTTATAAGAATGCATTGTAACATAATTTTATGAACTAGGTGCTCGAACTTTCCCAGCGAGATCGTTTCCACCTGACGGAACGACGTTCTCTCAAGTAACACTCGGACAACGTCTATCCAAAGAGATCCCTCCATATAGTTATTGGAATATGCAATTTTATCAATCGGAAGCTGCTTATGTTAAATTCGACTACAATATTCCACGAGGTGCATCAATAGGTGTTTACGCGAGGAGAAACGCACTGCCGACTCACACACAATATCACATACTAGAAGTACTGAGTGGCTTTAAAGCGAGAACGACGAGAGCATCACACGTGAGTTTTACATTTCTTAAAAAGCAATTTTGTATTTATGTCTAATAAAATTAATTATTTAGCCATCGATGAAGAAGGAAGTTACTCATTACATGGAGCAAGGCCATTGGTTTTTGTCCCTATATAATGACGATGGAGATCCTCAAGAAGTCACATTTATAGCCATCATAGCTGACGATATGACACACAATTGTCCAAATGGTTGCTCAGGAAAAGGTGAATGCCTAATGGGACATTGCCAATGTACTCCTGGTTTCGGTGGCGATGATTGTAGTGAAAGTGAGTCTTTAATATATATATATTAAAATATCAAATAATGGTTTGTTAATAATAATATATTCTTATTAATTAGGTGTATGTCCAGTATTGTGCAGTCAGAAAGGAGAATACATAAACGGAGAGTGCCAATGTAATCCTGGTTGGAAAGGAAAAGAATGCTCTTTAAGGCATGACGAGTGCGAAGTACCAGATTGCAACGGACACGGCCATTGCGTAAATGGAAAGTGTGCTTGTATCAGGGGATATAAAGGAAAATTCTGCGCTGATGCTGATTGTCCACATCCAACGTGTTCTGGTCATGGATTCTGTATTGAAGGTTCTTGCTTCTGCAAAAAAGGCTGGAAAGGTTTAGATTGCGCAGCAATGGATAAAGATGCTCTACAATGCTTACCTGATTGCTCTGGACATGGAACGTTCGATCTGGATACACAGTCTTGCACTTGCGAAGTGAGATGGTCCGGAGACGATTGCTCTAAAGGTAAAGTTTGACAATGATAATAGTTATCATTATATAATATGTACATTCTATATTTCAATATTTGGAGTATGTCTTTTGTTGAATTATTTTCATCTGTTTTGTAAAATTTCGGATTAATATTGATCTTGATAGGAGCATTCATTACTCAAGTCAATTTCTATACAATTAAGCGACTGTCATTGTGGCTTATTATTGTAAAAGCAAAGACAAGATGAATTAGGGATTTAAACAGTGAAAAGCAAATCAGTAAGAATTAAATTCCTCAGCAGCATTATAGAGCTATCAACTTCAAGGGCTAGTTTTTCTGTAGAAATCTACTTAGATTCAAAAAATTTAAGTATTATACTAGCTTTTATGTGAAATAAGTGAAATTGCTATATTTCAATAGCTGTTATCTTCAGGTAGATCTTTTCTTGTGTAGAGATATTATCACAGATTTTGTTTTGTCTTTGGGCCACGGCATACTGTCCAAATTTGTGTATGTATTCCAACATCTCCAATACTCAAAGAATGATTCGCACTTGTTGTGCAGTCTATTTTTAAAAATACAACAATATAATCAAGCAGTTTATAAATATTTATATTTATACTTCTCTAATTTCATCTATATTTTTTATGAATAAATATAATTATTTTCCACTTACAGAAGTATGCGATCTTGATTGTGGTCTCCACGGCTTTTGCGTCGGAGACTCTTGCCAATGCAATCCAGGATGGTCTGGTGACTCATGTTCTTTAAAACTCTGCGATTCACGATGCGGAGAGCACGGTCAATGCAAAAACGGTACGTGTCTCTGCGTATCCGGTTGGAACGGACGACATTGCACGATGGAAGGCTGTCCGGCTGGCTGCGGAGGTCACGGTTCATGCAGAGTCAACTCTGATGGATTATGGGAGTGTAGATGCTTTGACGGATGGGACGGACCTGATTGTACGACTCTGAAAGAACAGAATTGCAACGACGGCAAAGACAACGACAAAGGTACGTATTTGGCTTAAACCTACTTTGATCTAAATTTGTATTGATTTATTATTAAATCAATTTCAGACGGTCTTGTGGATTGCGAGGATCCCGAGTGCTGTTCTAACTACCAATGCAGCAGTAGTCAATTGTGCGTTTCGGCTCCGACTCCGATAGAGATCTTACTTCGTAAACAACCACCCGCGATTACAGCTTCGTTCTTCGAAAGAATGAAGTTCCTGATCGACGAAGACAGTCTTCAGAACTACGCCCGTCAAGAGTCCTTCAACGAAAGGTGAGTGACGATCATCGTCTATTGCCGATCTGAAACAATGTATCTTAAAAAAAACCTGTGCGATTCTAAACTAACCGATCAGAAACAGGTTATTTGATATTATTTTATTTACGGATATCTGTTTTAAACGCATTGTTGTGCCCCAGTCTTCAATCCTGATGTTTTCCATTTTAACTATGTGTGCAGGTTTGATAATGTCTGTCGTTATTTTTCTGTTTACGTGTGAATACATTAACTGACATATTATGTGGATAACTCTTACAAACTTCACTATCGTTCTTTTTTGTAAAAATGTCCAGACGTGAGTGTGTGCGTGTGTATGTACATTTGTTGGACTCTTCAACAAACATAATGATAATACTAAGCTACTGGCACATAGCATGATTTTACTGTGATCATCATCTATTACTTTTATTACGCTTATACATATATTTACAACAACAAAAATATTTCTGAGCTAAATATTCAAGTACTATACATTATAGAAACTTTTGAATATATAAAAGAAAATCTTCTGGCCATTCTATTGCTGAATCTTATGGTGAACAAAATTTAACATTTTATTTCTTTCACAATTTACGCTGCTCAGTGTGTTTTGGAATCAATTCAACGCAAGGTAAGAAACACAGCGGAATATAATTGCAATAGTAGAAATTTGTATAAATATATTTTTATTTATTGAACACATTTTATTATTAAGTTTTATTCTCGTGTGTTGCATGGATGTTTGTGTGTACATCATTCTTTATTCATTAAAATCCTTGTTTTACGTGTCCTGTGAATTTTTATTTTGCTTCTTTGTGAAATGTATATATAATATATCAATATTGATACAATGAAAATAAAAAATAAAAAAAATTATAAACCGTGAAATGGATAATTGGGTTTTAGAACTTGTACTGATATAATTTAATCTAATTATCTATTTCACAAATTGATGCTGTAAAATAACTACACGTACATATTTAAGAATTTCACATGAATCACAATAGTCTGAACAAATAGCTTGATATTTCCTTGACTGAAAATAAATTAAATTGTCCAACTCGCAATAGAAATAAGGTGAACTTTATGTAAAATTATATAGTCACTGTTTTTCTTATAAATTATTGCGAGTTTGACATACTTTAAAAATAATTATAAAGTCGAAAATGAAGAAAGTGGAATGGTGATTTAATAATATACAGAACAGAATTACATAATATTATTGGTATATAAGTAAAAAAGAAACAATGTCTATTTTATTATGTCTCACAAAAGCTGTATTCCAAATCTTAACTCTATATATCGTATATACTTAGGCTTACCATAATTATGAAACTCTAAACCGGGACTACTAAAAAAAAAATAAAGTCATCTTGTAAATTTTATAAAACCGCGACATATGGTTAGCCTATATATTATATATGTTTATATGTATACCCAAATGCATTTTTGTAGAACAATTTTGATACATAAATAAGATGTTTTTAGATAATATTTTAGGTAGATTCCGATAGGAATACTACTTGTCTCATTTTAAAAAAAATATTAATGTAAATTCTTTAAATATAACCAAAACTACACAGTCGAAATATTTATCTATATATACATATATAATATATTAGATTTTTTTTAAATAAATCATTTATAATTAAGTTTTTAGCTCAAGATTATAATTATGTATTCATAAAGTAGAAAGAAATATTAAAAAAATATTTAATTTTGTACTATAATTTTGCTGAGATTAAATTTAAAAACAATTTTTTCCAAAAAAATTAAATGATATGAAAATTATACATTGATTAGAAATTTTCTATTAATTTATTTACTAGCATGTGTAAATTTTTCGTTTTCAACGATCATATTAAATAAAAAAATATACAGTAATGCACAGTGGCGTAGCTAGGGTATGTGTCGCCTGGGGCGATCCTTAAAATTGCCGCCGCCTCCCCCATTCATTTTTTTGCAGGGTCATAAAATCAGCATTTCTTCAAATAATTAATTGTTAAACTCTTGCTATTCGTGGATATAGTATATATATTTTAGTGCATTCAGGGTTAAGTACCACATTAGACGATTCCATCGCGATAATGCCGCCCCCAAGCAAGTGCCGCCCGGGGCGGCCCGCTCCCCTCGCCATTAGTAACGCATATAAATAAACTATAAAAATATAAACATTATTAAAAAACTAAAATCCAAAATGGGTTCTAGATTTTATATTAACAAAAAATAATTACAAAATCTAGAGCCAAAAACCCAGTTTTAAATTATTTTTATATGTACCATATAACAAAATCTATCATATACATCATGAAAATTCATTTAAAAATATTTTTGATGGTTTTGAAGTATTTTGTAGAAAAAGCGAAAAAAATTTAAAAACGGTAATTTGAAGATGTCTGAAAAATGAGATTATTGAAAAAAGCTAATGATTGGAAATGAACTTATTTTTTACATAATAATTGCTTATCTTATATACAAAAATATCAAGAAAAGAGAAAATTGCCGTAGTGTATTAAACACTACACATATTCAAGTGAGACAATTTGCTAAAATAGATATTGTTTCTACATGCCTAAATAAATGTTTTTCTAGCCCTAGATATACTCATAAAATTCTAAGTTTGTTATTTGAGTTTATCAGGACTGTCAAAAAATATTATATAAATGCTACCCAATGACAACTCGTGAAGGGATGCTCTATAACTATATTCTCAACAAAATTTAATTATTTATCTAGAGAAACAGCTTCTATAACACATTTTATATTACAAAAGAATATAACTATGCAACACTCCATCACGAACTTCCAATAATACTGCACTATACAACCTAAATAATTTTTATTTGAAGGAAAGTAATGTAAAACTGCAATTTATTTAAGTCACTATTATATAAATAATATATTCACAATCGATAAAATTCCACATTACAATATCAAGTATTAATTAAAACTTTGCTTTTTATACATGTGAAAAAAAACAGTAGTTAATAGTATGAAATAAAGTTTAAAAACGACAATCAAGCATCAGTAGTTATGATTTAAATTTGAAGTAGATTTGATGAAAATAGATTAAGATCAATTTCACAATTCTTATTGACTAAATTGTTTTATTTAGCCGTTCTGGTGTTGTGAGAGGTCGCGTTGTAACGTCAATGGGCTCTGGACTAGTCGGAGTTAGAGTGAGCACAACAAAGCAACTAGAAGGTTTCACTCTGACTAGAGAAAACGGTTGGTTTGAGTTGCTAGTCAACGGTGGAGGAGCGGTCACATTACAATTTGGAAGATCGCCATTTAAACACATGTCACACGTTGTATACGTACCTTGGAATGAGGTTATTATTAATTTAATATTATAGATTATTTAAGTCATATGATGCTAATAAAATATGCTTCGTTTCAGGTTGTTATCATCGATAAGATAATTATGACTTTAAATGACGAAAAAACTATCACTGGACCTCCTCAAGCTTGTCTAGCACATGATTACGATATTATGAAGCCAGTTGTTTTAGCGACGTGGAAGCATGGATTCCAAGGAGGGTGTCCAGATAAGAGTGCAATATTAGCCGAATCGCAAGTGGTTCAAGAGAGTTTACAAATACCCGGAACTGGACTCAATCTCGTCTATCATAGCTCCAGGGCCGTAGGATATCTATCGACGATACAACTTCAACTCACCCCGGAAACGATACCCCCCACTTTAACATTAATCCATCTGAGAATCACTATAGAAGGAATTCTTTTCGAGAAAGTCTTTGAGGCTGATCCGGTGATTAAATTCACTTACGCATGGAACAGATTCAATGTTTACAGGCAAAGAATATACGGAGTGACGACTGCAATGGTTAAAGTTGGTTATCAATACACTGATTGTAAAGATATCATTTGGAACTATCAAACGACGAAGTTAAGCGGACATGATATGAGCATTTCAGAAGTTGGGGGTTGGAATTTGGACATTCATCACAGATATAACTTCCATGAAGGTATGTTTTTGCTTACTTATTTAATTCAAAGCCTTAAAATACATAAATATATTATTTATAATCATTTATAGGCATTCTTCAAAAAGGCGATGGTTCAAACATATATTTAAAACATAAACCGAGAGTTATTTTGACTACAATGGGCGATGGACATCAACGACCTTTAGAATGCACTGGAACATGTGAAGGAATTGCGTCCAAAGAACGACTCTTAGCTCCCGTTGCATTAGCGGCAGCTCCAGATGGCTCAATATTTGTTGGCGATTTTAATCTTGTTCGAAGAATTCTCACTGACGGTACTGTGAAAACAGTCGTTCGATTAAAGTATGTATTTTATACCTGTATGCATTAATACTATATATAATATACTAATAACATTTTAATTTTACAGTGCTACAAGAGTATCGTATCGCTATCACATGGCTTTAAGTCCGTTAGATGATACTTTAGTCATATCTGATCCGGAATCTCATCAAATCATAGCTGTGAGGAATATCAATGATTATTCAGATCCTGAACATAATTGGGAAGCAGTCGTCGGTTCTGGCGAGAGATGTCTTCCAGGCGACGAAGCTCATTGCGGAGACGGAGCATTAGCTAGAGATGCTAAATTGGCTTATCCTAAAGGAATGGCAATATCAATGGATAATATTTTATACTTTGCCGATGGAACTAATATACGAATGGTCGATAGAGACGGAATCGTTACGACTGTGATTGGTAATCACATGCACAAGTCGCACTGGAAGCCGATTCCTTGCGAAGGCACACTTAACGTTGAAGAAGTACATTTGAGATGGCCAACTGAATTAGCTATCAATCCATTAGATAACACTTTACATATTATCGACGATCATATGATCTTGCAATTGACTCCAGATGGACGAGTTCGAGTTGTAGCTGGTAGGCCATTACATTGTCCGAGTCCTTCCTCTGGTTTTGATTCTGAATTAGCTACTCATGCGACGTTAATAATGCCGCAGAGCATTGCTTTCGGACCAGCTGGTGATTTGTTTGTAGCTGAGAGCGATTCTCAACGAATCAATCGAGTCAGGGTGATTGGAACTGACGGAAAGATTGCATTATACGCCGGGGCTGAATCTAAATGCAACTGTTTGGAACGAGGATGCGATTGCTTCGAAGCTGATCACTATTTGGCTTCTAGTGCTAAATTTAATACAATATCGGCAGTCGTTGTAAGTCCAGATGGAGTTGTTCACATTGGAGATCAAGCTAATTATAGAATAAGATCAGTCATGGCTAGTATACCAGATGCTAGTAGCACAAGAGAGTATGAGATATTCTCACCGGAAACACAAGAGATTTACGTATTTAATAGATTCGGACAACACATTGCCACAAAGAACATATTAACAGGAGAGACGATCTATCTATTCACTTACAACGTCAACACAAGCAACGGTAAATTAAGTACTGTTACAGACGCCGCTGGAAATAAAGTATTCTTACTCAGAGATTATTCAAGCCAAGTCAATTCTATTGAAAATACCAAAGGGCAGAAATGCAGACTCAGAATGTCAAGGATGAAAATGTTGCACGAATTGAGCACACCGGATAACTATAACGTCACTTTTGATTATCACGGAACTACTGGACTTTTAAAGACTAAATTAGATTCAACCGGACGCAGTTATGTGTATAATTATGATGAATTCGGTAGGTTGACTTCGGCAGTGACACCGACTGGCAAAATCATCAGTTTAACATTCGATCTGAGTATTAAAGGTGCTACTGTTCAAGTCTCGCAAAATTATCGTAAGCCCGTATCGATGTTGATCAAAGGATCTTCTGTTATAACAAAGACTGGAGAATCAGAGCATAGAACTATCGTTTCGACTGATGGAAGCATATCTACTACAATGCCGTGGGGTCACACCATTTCTACTGATACGGTATCATATACCATCCTTGCTGAAATCAATCCATTATTGGGCGAAAGTTATCCTGTTCCAGCCAAACAAAGAACTGAGATCGGCGGGGATTTGGCTAACAGATTCGAATGGCGTTATTTCTTAAGAAAGCTACAATCTGGCAAGACTAAAAATGATAAAACAGTGGCTCAAATCGGTAGAAAATTGAGAGTCAACGGTGAGAATCTTATTAGTTTGGAATACGACAGAGATACTGCCACCGTTGCCGTATTCATGGACGATAGAAGCGAATTATTGAACGTTACATATGATAGAACAGCACGACCGATCAAATGGGGTCCTAGAAATGGAATATTCGCCGGAGTTGAACTCGAATATGATAGATTCAGTAGATTGACTAGCTGGAGATGGGGAGATTTGAGCGAAACTTACGGATTTGATAGAGCCGGTCGATTGTTTGAAATCAAATATGGCGACGGTTCTTCGATGATTTATGCATTCAAAGATATGTTCAGCAGCTTGCCTTTGAAAGTTACAACTCCAAGGGGTAGCGATTATTTGCTGCAATACGACGACGCTGGAGCACTACAGTCACTAACTACTCCAAGAGGTCACATTCATGCCTTTTCTTTGCAAACGTCTTTAGGATTCTTCAAATATCAATACTTTTCACCAATGAACCGACATCCTTACGAAATTCTTTATAATGACGATGGACAAATTTTGGCTAAAGTATATCCGCATCAATCCGGAAAAGTAGCTTATGTTTATGATAGCTCAGGAAAATTGGAAACGTCTTTAGCTGGAGTGTCTTCTATAAAATACACGTATATTGAATCATCACAATTAGTGAAGAGTATTGAAGTGATTGAGCCAAGCTATGAGCTGAAAGAAGACTTTAAATATCACGCCGGAATCTTGAAAGACGAAAAGCTTAAATTTAATACTAAGAGTGGTTTGAATAATGGTCATTATAAATATCAATATGACGGTAATGCTAGATTGTCTACTATTGAAGTCAACATTAATGGTAAAGAAATGCCACCGCAGCGTTTGAAGTACAATCAAAATTTGGGAATGTTAGAAGGTATCAGCGATTTGAGAATATATAGAAATTCGTTTAATAGATCGTTAATGCAAGATACGAGCAAACAATTCTTCACAATAACCGATTACGACGATCATGGTCGAATCAAAACCATATTGATCAATATCAAATCTTATGATGTGTTCCGTTTAGAATTGGAGTACGATTTGAGGAATAGAATTAAAACGCAGAAGCTTCAAGTTGGAAGAACACAAACGATAGATCGTGTTACTTACAATAACGATGGACATGTGATGGAAGTTGTAGGAAGTAGCGATTGGAAGTATGTTTATGATGAAAATGGCAACGTTATTGGTATCATTCAACAAGGTGAAAAAGTATCTTTGGGATATGATAGCGGAGATAGAGTTGTTCAATATGGCGATGTAGAATTCAATAGTTATGACGGACGTGGATTTGTAGTGAGGAGAGGTGAACAGAAATATAGATACAACTCTAGAGGTCAATTGATTCATGCGTTTGAAAGAGACAAGTTCCAATCTTGGTATTTCTATGACGATAAAGGCAGATTAGTGTCTTGGAAAGACGATAAAGAAAATATAACGCAATACTTTTATTCAAATCCGACGACTCCGAACTCTCCAACGCACGTACATTATCCTAAAACAGGAAAAACGTTTAGATTCTTATACGATCAAAGAAATGTTGTTATCAGCGTTGAAACGAGCGAACAACGGTTTTACATCGCTTGCGATCATAATGGTTCTCCAATGGCATTATTCGATACAAACGGAAACATAATAAAGAATATAAAACGATCTCCATTCGGTAAAATTGTTTCCGATTCAAATCCAGATTTCTATCTACCGATAGATTTCCACGGCGGCATATTTGATCCTCATACTAAATTAGTACATATCAATAAGAGGCTGTACGATCCTTCAGTCGGTCAATGGATGACGCCTTCGTGGGAACATCTCGCTACTAAACTCAGTACGCCGACTGACATATTCATATATCGCTTCCAAAATAACGATCCAATCAATAAGCAGCAGAACTTTACGTATATGACTGATTTGGCTAGCTGGCTTCAGCTTTATGGATACGATCTTGACAAGGTCATAGGTTCTAAATATACGGCAAATATGATTTATCAACCGATGGCTACGGTGACTTCGCCACAACTCGCACCAGATTTCAGAGTTATATCTGGATTACAATGCATCAATGATAAGGTTTGTATATATCTAATGATATATATTTTTTTTTAATTATTAAATATGTCAAAAGAAAACAAAATATTAATCAATCATATATTCTCCATCTGAATATATTACTTCTTGCCATCAAAAACGGATTAGGGACAAAAAATGAAGAACGTTACGTTAACATATTCTACAATACATTGTATGGATAAACTGTGGCATAGTGGCAATACTGCGGTCGCGGGGGCAGTAGTCAGCGGGACGCGGTGCGGGTGCGACGCAACCACAAGCTATCCGGGCAGTATGGCGGGAATGCGCATTTGTGACGTGGTGCGACCGTTCAACGGCGAGGGCGACGTTGTGGCCTGGTTCGCCAAGCTGGAGCGAGTGACGAAGCTCCGAGGTGACGAAAACGTGGCGGCCATCGTGCCATTGTTTCTGGAGGGACGCGCTAGCACCATCGTCGACGCGCTCAGTGAGACAGCGCAGAACGACGTGGGCGCCATTAAAGCGGCGCTGTTCAAGGTGTTCGCTCCTGACGGCAGAAAGGCCTACACCATGCTGATGAAGCGGAAATGGGATGGCGAACACCCAGAAGTGTTTATGGAGGAGATGCGGAAGCTCGCGACGGTCGCAGGCCTCAACAGCGATGCTTTTTTGTCGCGCCATTTTGTTCACTGTTTACCAGCTGAAGTGGCGACCGCTGTTGGGACGCGCGACGCGAGCGGAACGGCAACCCCGTCGGAGTTGGTCGAGTTCGCGAGGCCACTCCTGGAGCAGTACGTGGAGCGGCAACCCAGCATGGAGGGCGCTAGTGTCGGGGCGGCGGGAGCCGCTGTCAGCGGCGCGAGACGAGCGACGAACGACGGCGCGGGGAGAGGGGGCAGCAAGAAGTGCTTCCGATGCGGTGGCCCACATCTGCAACGAGACTGCAAGACGAGGGTGGAATGCTGGTCGTGCGGTGGGTCGGGCCATTTTCAACGCGATTGCCCGGCGGGAAAAGAGGTCGGGAGGTCCAGTGCGCCGGTGGGTCTCCCAAAGTGAACGTCGCGGCGTTACCGATTGTCCCTGCGACGATCGACGGACGGGCCTCCCGTGCGCTCGTCGATTCGGGATGCGCTCAAACAATAGTGTCGTGCCGGTCGGCAGGAGTAAAAAAGACAAGTGCAGTGACAGTAATAACAGTTGACGGCTCGAGAGTGCGATGCACAGGGACAAAGACAGTGAATCTGACGATCGATGGTCAATCGACGACTGTCGAGTGTCTCGCGATGGAAAATCTGCTGCCCGGCGTGGACATAGTGTGCGGAATGGACGTTATTCGGCAGTTCGGGGGGGTGCAGATTTGCGGTGACAGTGTGCGATTTTTCGGCAAATCGTCGTCTGCGCCGGTCGCGAGGCGCTGGCGAGTGCGAGTCGGTGAGAGACAGATTGAAGCGGCCGCAGCTGCGAGTTTGCCCCCTGCGACAATCAAAGATCGCGATTTTAGCGCAGCGTTCGATGGCGAGTCATGGACGGCGACCTGGAACTGGAAAGACGGTCCTCCGGCGATGCTAAGGAACAACGTCTCTCACTACAGCAGCGTCGAACGAGAGGAACTTCGTGAGAAGTTCACTGCTGAAATGCAGAAGTGGATTGGCGAGGGATGGCTGCAACCATGGAGGGCGGAACAAAGAGGGATTTTGCCGCTGATGGCTGTAGCTCAGCCGAATAAACAAAAAGTTAGGCCGGTACTTGATTATCGCGAACTCAACAAGTTCGTGGAGTGCAACTCGGGGATGGAAGCGCCTGCGTGCGACGAAACTGTGCGCAAGTGGAGGCGAATGAGAGGACCGCTTAAATTGATCGACTTGAAGGCGGCTTATCTACAAGTCAAAGTGGACGAGAGCCTGTGGCGCCACCAGCTGGTATGTTTCGAAGGAAAAACATACTGCCTTACGAGACTCGGCTTTGGACTTAGTAGCGCTCCGAAAATAATGAGTCGAATCGTGGAGTACGTACTATCGCAGGACGCGGAGGTTCGACGAGGGACCGATAATTATATCGACGATATAATTGTGGACGAGAGCATCGTAAAAGCGAGTCGAGTAGAAGCACTCTTGAAGAGATTCGGACTAAAGTCAAAGCCGACGGAGAACCTGGACGGCGGACGAGTGCTGGGATTGGAGGTGAGACGGGACGCAGACGGAGACCTTCGTTTTAGGCGGGGAAACGCCATTCCGACGCTTGAGAGAGGAAATAAAATTACGAGGCGAGTGCTATTCTCCATCTGCGGAAAGTTGGTGGGCCATTATCCGATAGGCAATTGGTTAAGAGTGGCCTGCAGCTTCGTAAAGCGTGCATGCGAAGGCACGTCGTGGGAAGACCTCATCGGTAAACGAGCAGAGAAGGTTATGCGAGAGATCCTGGCCAGAGTGGATGCAGAAGATCCAGTGCGAGGGAAGTGGAACGTTTCGCAAACGGAGCATGGAAGAGTTTGGTGTGACGCGAGCTCGATTGCATACGGTGTGGCGCTCGAAATCGACGGAGAGGTGGTGGAGGACGCAGCTTGGCTTCGGAAACTCACGGATGTCGGACACATCAATGTAGCAGAGCTAGATGCCGTCCTCAAAGGAGTAAACTTGGCCGTCAAATGGGGCATTCGGAAGCTAACAATATTGACAGACTCGGCGACGGTCGTTAGTTGGCTGAACTCCGCGTGTGAGTCGGGACCGAAGGCGAAAGTGTCCGGCGCCGCAGAGATGCTCGTCAGGAGACGACTGGGCGTCCTACGCGAACTGTTTGATGAGTACGGTATGGTCGTAAAAATCACGTTCGTACCTTCTCATAAAAACCGAGCGGACGCCCTAACCAGAGTCAAGAAGTCCTGGGTGGACCAGGTCAGAAGAGCTGAACCAGTCTGCGTCGCCACCATAAAAGAACTGCATGACATGCACCATTTTGGAGTGGAGCGGAGTCTCCACCTCGCGCGTATGGTTGCGCCCAGCGCCACCCGGGGTGAGATCGAGCAGTGCGTACGCCAGTGTCAAACCTGTCAGCTGATCGACCCGCACCCGACGAAGCACGACGAAGGCGCGCTCGGAGTCGAAGAAAACTGGATCAGGCTAGCGATTGACGTTACACACCATCAAGGGTGCCAATATCTCACAGTTGTGGATTGTGGCCCAAGTAGATTTGGACTGTGGAGAAAGTTGCGCTCCGAAACTGCGCTCGAAATCGCGACAAACCTGGAACAAATATTCTCCGAAAGGGGGCCGCCTCAAGAACTTTTAATGGACAACGGAACGGCGTTTCGATCCGAACGAGTAGCCGAGCTGTGTCAGCAATGGAATGTTCGGAGAAGATTCCGAGCAGCATACAGGCCTCAGGGAAACGGAATTGTGGAACGCCACCACCGAACAATCAAGAGAACAGCTGCGAGAAGTGACGTGTCACCGACCCGGGCAGTGTTCTGGTATAATCTTGCACCGAAGGATGGAAAAGACGCCGCCTCTGCACCGGCAAGAATGGTGCATGAATACATATGGAGACACCCGGCGGTAGCGGTTGAGGAACCACCGACGGAGCAGGCGAGATTTGAGGTCAACGAGATGGTACTAGTCAAGCCAGCTCAACCGTCGTGCACGAAGACGTGGGCCAAGGGACGAGTAACAGGCGTGATATCATCAACCAATGTTATCGTAGACGGAATCCCACGGCACGTCTTAGACCTGAGAAGAGCCCCGGAGGAAGAGCATGGCACCAGATTGGTCGAAGGTGCGCTATTGCAGGCATACGGTCCTTCGCCGCATCGAATCCCAGCAGAGGAGGCCCCAACCGACCAAGAAGCCGTTCGCAGACCAGCACGACAGCGACGACGGCCTCGCTATCTCGAGGAATATGTATGATGAGGGCATCAGGAGGGCGTGTGGCATAGTGGCAATACTGCGGTCGCGGGGGCAGTAGTCAGCGGGACGCGGTGCGGGTGCGACGCAACCACATAAACTAATCAATGAATACTACAAAACTTATTTTTTTCTAAGAGATAGATTATTGTTTTATAAGACAATATCATGTTTCTACATTTTTTTGCTTTCTTAATGAATAATTATACCCATCAAAAAATAAATAAAGAACACATGGAAGTAGTTAAATTGCATTTTTTAATATCGAAATAAAATTTATTGTTAATTTATCTGCAATATTTATGAACTGTTTTAAAATAATTATTGTTGTATTTTATAAAAACAGGCTGTTTAAAATCCTGTTTTTAATATAACTATCTCTATTCTATATTTGTTTCTATCTAAACTCATATTTTTAATAAAAATATAATTTTAATGTATATTACATTTTTACAGATCAATGATAAATTCTCCGATTTGAGTTTCGTTCCTGTGCCACTATTGAAAATGGAGCCGAAAACACGAAATCTGCTACCGAGAGTAGCATACAGGAAAGCTGTGTTCGGAGAAGGTCTTCTTATCTCTCGACTCGACGGTCGAGCTCTAGTCAGCATCGTAGAAGGTGTAAATAGTGTCGTGCAAGACGTAGTGACGTCAGTTTTCAACAATTCGTTCTTCTTAGACTTACACTTTAGTATACACGATCAAGACGTATTCTACTTTGTAAAAGATAATCCTCTCAAAGTAAGAGACGATATGGAAGAGTTAAGGAGATTGGGAGGAATGTTTAATGTCTCTCAGCATGAAGGAGGAGAGCAAGGGGTCGAGGTTCGACTACACGGTGCAGAAGCAGCCGTAGTGTTGAAGTATGGCGTTGATCCGATGCAAGAAAGGACGAGGTTAATAAAGCACGCACATAAGCGAGCCGTTGAAAGAGCATGGGAGCACGAGAAGGCTCTGGTTGCCGCCGGTTGGGAAGGCCGAGCGTCATGGACTGAAGAAGAAAAAGAAGAGCTGATCGCTCACGGTGTTGTAGACGGATGGACCGCCCAAGACATACATTCTACAGCACAGTTCCCACAGCTGGCCGACGATCCAGGAAACGTGGCGTTCGTCCGAGACGGCAGACGGAAAAGGAGAAAGAGCGCCCGCACGCACCGTCGTCGATCCTGATCACCTAGCCCTATATAAAAAATTCAATAAAGCCTTTTTATAATAAATCATCAAGTCCACAAAAATACTTCATGAACGTTTAAAAATATATTTTCTCATTTATAAAAATATAAAAAAATACTTTTAGCACTCACCACCTTTTTTAATGACTGAGTGAAACAATAAATTTTATAATGTGGCATAAATATATACATATGTATTATAGTTTAATATATACAATTTTCGTACGTAATCAAGTGAAAAGGTGAAGATATCTACGCGTGTTCAAGAGTGAACTGAAGAGTGTTTTATAATAATCATGGATTATGTATAATTCGATTTTAAACTGCAAGGACGAAAAATATATTATAGTGACTATTTTTTTCACAAGTGATGTAATTTCTAGTACACTAATTTATATTTTTTCATATTGATTTTATTTTACGATTGTATAAAGGATAAGTAAACGCTTGTAAACATTCTCTTTTATATATATATATATAAATATATATAAATAAAATGAGGTTTTAAACAGATGAAGTAAAAACAGGGTATCACATGAAATACCAATCAATTCGGCGACGAGTGCCATAATACCATTTATATGATATCATTTTAATTTGTACATAATATTATGATAAAGTATTAAGATCGAATAACGCAATGTGATTCCATACTCCACGTACCCGGCATTGTTTTAGGCGAACTAATCAAGATTTAATTGCGCTTTATGGTGTAAAAGTATAAAAATTGCTATGAATTAGTCAATGGCAAAAGTTATGTATGTAAATCGCATTGTTTGTATTATTTTATATATTTTATTGTTATCGGTGTGATTATTTTAATTGTAGATTTTTTTATTATAAGCAGTGATGTCTTTTGAAAAGCATTTATACTATAATATAACCAAAATCTTATTTTATATACATATAACTTAATGCACAAATATAATCTCTTCTATTATACTTTAAGCTATAAAATTATCATATTTTTTATTTTAATTTTTATATAAATTTATTATATACTTTATTTATATAAATAAGAAAATCAATTAGACATCACTGAATCTAAATCATATGACAATGTGGCTTTTTGCATCAATTTTATGTATTAAAAAACAATTACAAATATTGTAAGCTTTTCTTGTTAGCGTCATATATAAACTATCCTATAATAGAATCATAATTAAATATCAACATATAACCAAATTTCAAATTAGATTCAGAATGTTTAAAGGAACACACATTGTCAGTCATCCGAGATCGTAAACTCACGATATTCCGCATAGCCAAATGTAATGATATTTAGTGAAAAAATATTTTTAACGTAATCCTTGTAAATATTATATTATATACTTTTAATCTAACAAAACTCACATTAGAAGCTTTTATTTTTTTAATTATTTTCTATTGGAGAAAAATAATTGTATGATACTCTGTTATTATATCATATGCGACGTGCAATAAATTCATGTAGCCTATAGACTTCAAATAAAAAAATATATATATAGACATAATTTAGAATTATCATCATGTGAAATTACAGTGTTTCGTCTGAACATGTATTTTATTTTGAACTGTGGTGTCATATTGTTTAGATATATTGTATGTTCGTCCGCAGGGAGAGTGATATAAATATATAAATATTTTCATGGGAAAAAAACACTTAATTTAGACAAGCGACAAGAGTAACATTCGTCGCTAATATACATATATAAATATATAAACATGTAATTAAGTGATATTTTTCGCAAAAATGTGACTAAACAAAGCAATACTTTGTAACTTATACGTCTTACTCATTATATAAGTTAAGTGATGTCTCTATGTCGTTCGTAAGTTGCTTTAGGATCTCTCGCGGGGAGGTAGTATCGCAGCTTTACGGCGTTTCCAATTTGTTTTTAATATTTGTAAAAAAATACTGTACATAGGTACTTAATTGTAAAAATCATTACTTCTTTTGTACATATATTTGTGTTGAAGATTATTTAAAAATTATATTAAAAAAATATATATATGATGAACGATCCTTAGAAAAAGGCCTCAAAAATGAATCGAGCTGCAAATCTTATACTGGTTTGCGATCAGACTATTTTAGTATATGATAGAGCGCGAGCGAAAGTTTCGATCAGAAATACATTTGTGACTAGCCTACCCGTAACACTGTATCCATAGAGACAATGAGTAGTTTGAATGTTCAGCTGATATAAAAATGAATGTGTGGGACGAATGAAAGGTATAGGCGTTATTCTATTGGAATATATAATAAAAAAAAACAATAAATTTACTTATAATACCAAAAAACGAAATGCATTTATTTATCCTTTTTAAAACATTACATCCTTTAATTTTCAATGTGAGCCAACGGTTAAAATGCCGACATCGTAACAATTTTAAAACATCCACAAACACATCTAGCTGTAAAAATGGAAATTCTCCATAACAATAGATATATGGACATAATAATTACCTATACATTTATGAAAAAACAAGCAGAACGTACAACAAACGCCCGATGAACAATTATAACAATGTGAAATGGAATATTTTTACATCTACTTCTAAATTGATACAGTAATAAATTAAAAATCCATGCAACACAAGAATCATACTTCTGAAATCACATTATTACTTATATATATATAAATCCTATTTACGATTCACATACAATTATTATATATATTTATATTAAAATTTCATCAACACATACCTATAAAAACTGAATACGATGCGTCTAAGACATAAAATTTGTGCCTAATATAAAACATAAAAAAATCATAATATTGTTAAATCGATACAACAATATTATATAAAACTTGCTAAATGTAGGGTATATTATTTATATATATATGAGTCAGTACTGTATCTAAAATTATGCTGAGGACAAATACCTAGAGGCAGGTAAGTTGTCAAGACTAGAAAAAATTATGTTCACCACATGTGTGTCTCGCGAATCTCGCTTATGATTTGTCCAGCTCTCTGTAGCGCCTAAAAATCAATAACAAACATAAAATAACCAAAAATTTAATAATAAATACACTTCAAATGAAAAACTCACCTTCAACATGTCAGCAGCTTCTTTGCGTCTCTGAGCGATATGCTCAGACTCGTTAAGTAACGTCTCCGCTTGATCCGATTTATATAAATGAGTAACTAACTCTGGCTGAAGGTTATCTTTAACAAAATTTACGAGGAAATGCATCACAGCTTTCGGGACCGAGTCCTGAATTGACTTTCTCACAATGTAAAAATATGACTTAATGAGACGCTCTACAATAAAACATTTCATTTCAATAAAATTATATGCATATGTAATAAATTATAATATAAAACATACTAACCAATAACTTCACAATCGTGCTGCTCCCGATCAGATAACTTTCGCGATGTCTGACTAGGTACTTCTGGTAATAAATTAACTGGTTTCATGGGGCTCAAAACCCTACTAGGATCCATGACGCCATTGACCAAAGTGTCAGTTCTGTGATCCTTTGGATTTGACACACTATCCAATAGTAACTGGAAAAATTACAATTGAGATTAGCTCATTATGATTAAGCAAAAATCTGTTTAAATAAAAAAAGTAGTAATTACAGAATTGGGTGGTTGAGGATTTCCGCTGGGGGGTGTTTTTCCAGATTTAACTCTGAAAACGGGGCTTCCTTGATCGTCTAAAGAACGATTATCGTTTCCTTTCAGCAAGCCGGATACTAGAGCAGCGTCACGTTGGAAATCAGGATGCTTTGTGTTTATGTATGCTAATTCGATTGCAACTAGATTTTCAACCTATAAAATATATATTTAAAGAAACATAAGAGGGGAGGATGCAAAGTAAAATTATAATTATTATATTAGTTGTGACAGTATTTTTTCTTGATCGTATGGTAAGTGTTAGAATTCAATACTTGTGAAGACATATTTAGTTCTCATCAAAGTTGTCACAGTAAATTTACTACTAACAAAGTTACTATAATTTGAAAGAAGTTACAATGTGCGGCTAGTAATACTATTTTTTAAAACAATCAGAGTACACAATATTGTGTACAAAACCAGAATACTTATAATTTGTAGGGTCCAATTTATATCGTTAGCCACGAGCTAAATGGCACACTGATAACTCTGATATAGCGGCGGCGAGATCACACTTAGCTTATAGATACAGTGGAAGTGGCATCTCGTTTTCGGCCCCGAGGAGCGAGTATTATTCAATGTTATTCAATAATATTCGTAAAAATATGCTTGTAACTACGTAAATTTTATTAAAATCTACTGCAGTGGCCGATCTGTCACATAGCCACCTATCGCTATTCATTAGCCAAAAATTGATATAAATTAATCGGTTTTACAAAAACCGTCGTAAAAATGTGGCTTGGGGCACAATTTAAAGCCAACTAAAACTTGAGTTTAATTAATAATTATTTTTAAATGAAGATTATGGTACTTAGAAGCAATTATTGAGCAAAATTATGGAAGAAAAATATTTTGAGGTTAAATAAAAAATTATATAAAATACACGTTTTTGCACAACTATTACTTCTTTCTTCACAATAGGTTTGTTTCACACAGAAATTACTAATTATATAAAAAAAAACAGCAATAAAAACATAAACACTAAGCCATAGAAAAATTAAACAAAATTATAGTATATTTAACCATTAAAAGCAAAGAACACAGAAAAAGTGCAAAAATATATAAAAACACCAAAATGCTGTTTATATTTTCCATAGATCAAATAATTTCTAATATAACCTCAAAATGATTCACGATCAATATAAAATTAAATTACCATAGCATTCGTAGTTGGTAAACGTGTTCTAAGAAGTTGAGTAACGACATCGACAATTCTTTGGTGTAATCGTGGAAAACGTAGCATTTCCTGCTGCACTTCATTGCCACAATGTTGGACAATACGCTGCATTTCTTCGTGGACCTATTTCATCAAACATGTTTAATTTAATAAGTATAATAATAATAATAAAACTTGAAATAATTAACTAGTCAACTTACCAATTCAACACATCTCAAGGACGGATCTTCGAGCCTTCTGATTTGCCGCTTTACAAGCAATTCAAACGACACTTCAGGTACAAATAGAGCCGGTCGTGGACCGGTCGCATTTCTGATCGCTGTCAAAATGTCCATTTTGGTCAAGCCTACTAACGGATGCACCGAATCTAAGGTTCGTCCGAATGTCTCGTGGAATATGTAACAAATTCTGGCACCTCCGCACAGTTCCGTTGTCTCTATATTTCTGGAAGTGCCCTCAATCGTCGAGCAATAAGCGCTGGCAAACTTTGTGATGATTTGTAATAGCGTTTGAGATTTATCGGATACGTCTTCACCGTACGAATTCAAAAGCGATTGGAACTGTGACACCATCACGTTGAGTCTGACCTTCAATTCAGGAATACAATCACGGATGTGATGCATCAAGAGTCGGTTTAGAGTCTTGGCCAAGTAAGGCGTTCCGTTTCTCGTCGATATCGTCGGATACTTTCTTTGAAGAAACGTCGCTTCATCCTTGAGGGAATCCTTGATAGTTTTCCTATCCATGATGTCTTGCTGAGATCGATTGACCACTCCTATGATGCCTAATTTAACTGGAATCACTCTGCCGCATAATACGTCGATGGCATCAGTACCGGCGTCCATCAGGTCCAATTTTGTGATGACAGCCAGCGTCCTTCTACCGTCTGGATCGACGTCTTTAGCCATCTTAATACTTTCACTGGTTGCCATGTCAGTGTTAGCTGAAGTCACAGCTAACACTATTGAATTCGGATTTGATATATATTTAAATATAAGATCGCGAATCTGTGTTTCAATATCTAGCGGTTGATCACCAATTGGCACCTATAATTAATGAATACATTAAAATAATAAAACAGAAAACTAAAAATATAAATTAATTTATAATATTTACTTTTGTGATTCCAGGTAAATCGACTAATGTTAAATTAACAACTTTAGTAGAGAATATTTTTAGGTTAATTGCTTCACAGCAAATCCCTTTGTTATTTCCAGCCATTTTATCAGTGTCTCTGTCGATTTCTTTACGTATGTCTTCAAAATCTGTGAACACTTTATCCTTTGTATGTAAAAACTTGCCCCATTTTTCCAATTCGAGTGTACCTGCAAACAAATTAAATTGTTTTTATAAGAAATAAAATGTTACATTTCTCTGAATTTAAAATACATTTCAACACAATGGATAATAAAGGAACAACAAATGCCTTTCCAAACAGAGAGCGAGGCTAAGGCATTTTTATTTTGTAATACACCGAGTCCTTCGAGTCTCGTCACACATAAAAGCGAAGGTGTAGCGTTCCGAGGCGTGTTATAAAATAAAAACGCCTCACCACGCCTTCGTTTCGCTCTCTCTTTGACAAAGCCTTAAAAATGTGCATTTCTAATATTAACTCTTGAACGATATTATGATCTAAAATGATGTATATAATTTGTATTATTTAAAATTAAATTAAATTATTCAATGTATTGTTTACTTCATATTACAACGCATTACAACAATTTTTAAATATTTTGGCCATTTAAATTTTTTTGATATTTTAGGTGACCACCCTCTTATTGTTTTTCTCAAAACATAATAACTAATTCACTACTAGCTCCTTATTTTATTTGGCATGTCTAAGAATATGAAATTACATATTATTTTCGACATCTGGAGACGTGTTAGTGTTTACGTATTAAAAATTAAGTCAATGAAATCCGCAAAGTTAGAAGTGGAATAACAATTCAGAACAAGGATCTATTGTCTTATAAATTGGCATTTAATTTGAACGTGGCAGTACAAATTAGGCATGCAACACATAGGCACGGTACTACAGGTTAATCCAATCCTAAGGTGGCAGCACTGTAAATCAGACAGATGTCAATAATCACATGTGTTTATTGTAGAGACCACGTACAGCGAAGAATTTATGCAGTTTGGGAGTTAATGGCTTCTTAATTTTAATTAAAATCTTCTCTAATAAGACACATTTCTGTATGAAAATCCTCATGTGATTCATGCCCAAAAAGTGACTGGTGCGTATTGTGGTCAGGCGGCGTCATTAGGTCTTACTTTTTTGAAAACAATGAAGGTCAGACTGTAACAGTCAATGGTGAGCGCCATAGACTTACACAATAACAGATTATTTTTAGCACGAAAATGAAGATGTGGAAGACATGTGGTTTCAACAAAACGGCGCAACTTGCCACACAGTGCAACGTTAAATGTTTTGCGTGAAAAGTTCCCAGATCGCATTATTTCACGTTTTGGTGATGTCAACTGACTGCCAAAATCATGCAATTTAAAGCCGTCGGATTTATTTTGTGGAGTTACACTAACCAAAACATTTGAGCACCTAAAAACCAACATCCACTAAGTTATAGCAGGGATACCGCCCGAAGTGTGCAAAATTCATCAAAAATTACATCAAAAAGACCGGCTGCTGCAAAAGGTCAAGAGGCGGCCATATAACTGATATTATTTTTTACAATTAATGAAATACATCAAATGTTCGATAAATAAAAAAAAATTGAAGATATTTTTAAATTTGTTTTTTTAACACTAGATTGACGGGTATAAAGGTATCAATTTGACGGGTGTCCTTAAAAATAGTTATATAGTTACCAGATTTTCAAAAATAAGAAGTTTTCGATAATAGTGTTAATATATTTGCATTGTTCAAACATAAAGTCGTAAAAAAAAAACCAGAAATACTGCCTGATACAAATCAATTCAGAAACCCATAAATTTTACGGGTTCTGTAAATCTAATGTTAAAAAAAGTTTAAAAACTGAAGTTGGATCACCTTTAGTTTAAAATGGGCACTGCCCTTACAAAATCTACAAAAGTGGAGCAGATTCATTTTTTGAGTGGTGAAAGGGTATAGCTTATTGAAATTCATTGATGACTGAAAGTTTAGTATGGTATTGCATGTACACCCAAAACACCCAAAGTGACGTGCGTTTTATATGTCAAAGTTGACATTCAGCATTGAAATTTTTTTGGCATTAGCTCTTCTGGTTTATGAATAATGTCAAAAATATGACAGTACATTTTTGCTGTCAGTCGAGAAATCAACATGGAAAAACGAGCTAACATTAATTTTTGTCTTAAACTCGGCAAAAAAAACACCGAAATATATGAAATGATGCGCAGTGTCAGACAGACTTAGTGGTTTTCAAGTGGTTTGGCCGATTTCGTGATGGTCGTGTAAGCCTTGAAAACGATGATTGCGAAACGTCAGCCAAAAAGACTCGCATCAAAGGAAACATCGAAAAAGTGAAGGAAATTCTTTATTCTAATCGCTGTGTATCTACGAGACTCATCCCTATAAGTACTACTTATTGCATTTTGACTGAAAATTTGGACAAACGAAAAATCTGTGCGCGTTTCGTACTGCACATTGACGGATGACCAGAGTTGAGCACTGCAGACATGAAAAGAACTGTCGATATGGATCCGAAATTCATGTCAAGCATTATAACTGATGATGAGACGCGAGTCAAGTCTTTGCTCACCGTTTTCTTCGATTCAAAGGTCCACAAATAATTTGTGCCAATTGGTAGTTGACCCAAGGCAGTTGATTGTTGTTGCATGATAATGCACCAGCTCACAAAGCGAAGATTGTATACGAATTCTTAGGCAATAAAGGCATCATAGTGCTCTTCTGACTAATCCCAAAAATTAAGTTTACGTTGAAAGGAAAACATTTTGACACCGTTGATGACTTCCAAAGACACCTTTAAGACACTTCAAGAAAATTTCAATAAAAAATGTTTCGAAATTTTCTATGATCGTCCCGTATTGACTCGGAAGAAATGAATATAATATTACAGAATAACAAACGTCTTCTATTTGTTTTTAATCAGTCCTCGCGAATTCAGGACAGACAGTGTATCTCACTTCGGTGAGTATACAAGTGGACCAAAAAGTTTCAAAACAGTGTGAATTATATAGCTAAATAAATTCTGCCCAAAAGGTATAGTCAGGCGAAGAGGTGCAGAAGGCGATACACAAGCATCTGTGCACTGAGTTCAACGATTTATTATACTAAATGTTAGGGTTCAGCAGTCCCACAAGGAACATTGATGCATAATGTCGATCATAATAGGAAGAAAGAAAGATTATTGTGTAACAATTTTTTTCTAGTCGTATCCATACAAAAAGCGCTGTAAAACTTGTATTGTCAAAAAGACTACGTATAAAAATTATGTCTTTTTATACATTTTTCGTTCAATAAATTACAATAAATAATATTTAAGTCTTTTATTGGATTATCTATAAAAATTAAATCATGTTTTGTCTGCTTTTTACGTTTCGTGTTTTATAATCTAGTTTAAGATCATCTGGGTTTTCAAATGAAATTTTCAAAATTCTTCATTTATTTTTATTTTTATGACAATAGCGATGACTGTAAGTGGAAGTGCCTGCTTTTCTTTAAACTTCGAATGTGTCGTCAATGTCAACTCATAGTACGCTCCACTGAATGCGAGTTCAGACTCAAACTTCCATATATTCGAAATGATACTTGGCTGGTGCTCTAGCTTATATGCGATTAGGAAAATAGGAAGAAATTAATGATGCTCCGCTTCCCAAACTCCTTGGCCAGTAATAAATGATTTAAGAATTGGAAATTCTGTTTTTATTTGAATATACAGATTCATTATTTTTAAGTTGTGTTGGAGTTCTTCTTGAAACTCGCGCACTAAATCATTGTAACCACGGTAATAGTATGGATCAGTGGTTCCCAAAGTGGTCCCTACGGGATCATTCAGGGGGTCCATGGAAAATTAAAATTGATTTGGGGGTCCCTGAACAACATCAGGGGGTCCACGCAAGGTTTAATATAAAATAAAAAAATTGTGACACATTATTATTAATATGGAAGTTAAAATAAACAACAATGAATAAAAAAAATTCACACGAATTGTTATTTGCTAAATGTTTGGAATCTGATATGAAAGGTGAAACGTTATTTACTGAATTAAAAAGATTTTTCGATGTAAAAGCTATACCCTTGACCAACATCATCTCCGTTGCTACTGACGGTGCTCCGGCAATGGTAGGATGACACCGAGGCTATCTGGCATACTTAAAACAAGCTATACCGAATGTATTATCTGTACATTGTGTCATTCATCGACATTATTTGGTCGCAAAAAACCTTAGTGAACATTTGCATGAACTACAGTATGTCATTAGAGCAGTTAATAAAATCAAAAGGAATGCATAAAATGAGAGATTATTTGCTCAACTTTGTTTGGAAAATGACGATGACTTATGACTATAATCGTTTACTAATTAACACAGAAGTACGTTGATTATCTAAAAGTGCATGTTTGGATCGCTTCTATTCGCTCTTTGATTCAGTATTGGAATTCCTGGGGAGTAAAGACAATGATTTGCGTCACAATTTAAATATCTCAAAAAATGACATCGCTTATATGACCGATTTATTTGCCAGATTTTACGAGACTAATTTGAGACTACAAGGTGACACATTAAATTTAATCAAAACTAAAAGTGTAAGATCTGCGTTTGTTGCAAAACTTTTGCTGTACAAACAAAACTTGGGAAGAGGAGAATATTCTCAGTTTCGAAATCTTTCAAAATTGCAAAATAGAGATGAAGATTTGTTTGCTTATTGTCAACACTTAACGGCGCTTCATTCGGACCTAAACCAAAAATTTGAAGACATTCTTCACTTGGATATTCCCGACTGGGTGTTGAACCCTTTTGCAAGTAGTCAAACACAGAGCACAAATACAGATGAATACATACTAATACAGGAGAAACTTATTGAATTATCCAGAAATTAGAAGTTGAAACCAATGTTTAAACAAGGATACGACAACGTTCTGGTTACAAAAAAAGATCCCAATTTTATATCCAGCATTATGGATTATTGTACAGTTGTTGATTGCTTTTCCGTCTTCCTATTTTGTAGAATGTGGATTCAGTGCCGTTATGAGCCTCATCACAAAAAAAAGAAACCGACTAGAAATTAGTACTCGTGGGGATTTGCGGTTGCTACTCACAAACATTGAGCCGGACATAAATACACTCATAACATCCCATCAGGTTCGTTTAAGTCATTTATTTTTTTTGTATTTTATAATTTTAATAAATACTTCTTCAACAAAATGTTCTATTTATATTTTATTTTTATGTCACCATTTACCATTCAAGATGTCAAAGTTAAATTTGTAACTTTTCTATTATGCATTAATGTAGTTATTCACCCAGGGTCCGTGGGCAAATTTTGAGTATGAAAAGGGCTCCATGGGTCAAAAGAGTTTGGGAACCATTGGTATGGATTAACGTGACAAAAGACTGTAACTGAACGGACCACCACAATAGCTCTCGTTATGTCCAAGGGAAAAAAGGTAACAAATTAACAAGTTGTAATTACCCTCCGATGCAGAGAAAAGATATAAAAAGTGCAAATGTCACTTTCTGGAGGCATGAACATATTTCGTTGGTCAAATAAACGAGTGCAACAATTGGCTGAATGGTCGCTGAATGATTCGTCAGAAAGCTTTTCGAACCTATGATATTAAGGCCGGTCTCCAAGGGGCAAACGGCCAGAGAGAAACAGAGATCAAGGGACATCGGCAGACAGCAAGAGGAACATGCCACAGAGAAAGGAACATCGACACACATCGATCACCAGACCTCAACATGATCAACAACCCACACGCTGGAGATCGCCGTTAATAGTGTGGGAGAGTGAGGGACCTCTTTTAAGCTTGAAACCCCAAGCTCTTGAGAGGAAGTAAACTCTGTGAACACCCAACCGAGGTATCGTCCTTCGGACTACCAATGACGAGCAAAGCAATGCATTTCGATCCCAGTTGGCCAATAAGGGCCAGGCCCTTAGGGAACGGAGGCTAAATCTGGAACTAAGGCATCACGAAAGTGATGTACAAGGATGAAACGTAGAAAAGCAGTAGCATGCAAAGCTAATGCTATGCAAAAAATTTGCAGGTGGTCAGGAGAGCGTTTCTCAGTAACGCTCGGGAGAAACACTACTGAGACTCTAACAAATAACATAGTACTACGGGTGTGGATCCCGCTCATCCGGCCCTTAAAATCTGGATGCCGCCCATTGGGTTGGTCTCGTAGGGCCCTATAACCGGTAACGGCAGTGGTTCTTGCAATGGAAAACGTAGTAACACTCATGGGCATCATCCCTTCGCCAGCTTGAAGAAAAACAATACTCGCCCATAATAGTTTGTTGCAATATATATGTAACACTAAAATAAATTATTACAAGTTTCCGGCGTCTTTTTGGCTGCAAAGTCACACCTCTTAGGGTCAGAAACCTTAAAATAGCATACATCCAGCAACAATGTGTTTGTAGTTTCACTACCAGCTATCTGAACAAAGAACAGTTCTCTTTAAAAGCATAAAGGTATTTGTAATGTTCACAATAGATTGTATTTTAGTGTTTATTTCACCAGAATGAGATACAATATATCGCTGATGTTTTATTGTCCGATAAACCTTTGGGGCAGTCCGCAAAAACGCCACTTCCTTGAATGTGTATAGAACCTTATGGATAGTTGCTACAAGCCTAATTTCGAATTGGTATGTTTCTTACAAATAATAAATTCCTCCTTATACTCATGACAACTAAAAAATGTAAACATGTAAACAATTTACAACTATTTTTGCTTATCTTTTTCACTCTAAATACACTTGGTAGAAGACTGATTTTGTCGCCACTGACAACGTTGAAGTAATTCGCACTGGCAAAATCTATTTATGAGTCCTCATTCCAAAAATGGTTGGTCGAGTTATCAAAAATTATATATCTGAAGTTCGCACAAGCCTCAAAAAAGTTTCAAAAGTACTGCGCGGAAAAGCACATGCTTATTAAAAATTTGCTTTCAACATGAATAGTTGCAGACTAAAAAACATTTGTATATTCTTTCTGAAGAAATGCATTCCAATCTATGGATGTAAATAAAACAAGAACAACACTCTCGAAAATGTTGCGAGACTTAATCAGCTGGATATTATTGATAAAACAATAAAACCACAAACCAAAAATAGAACGCTTTACATACATATATTTTAAATGTGTTTATCGTACTTATTTTATTAACAATTTTATATTAATACCTTCTTCGGCACATCTGTGTTCAGTGTTGTCAATTGGAGTATAGACCAATTGTAATATCAAAGGTCTTCTGGTAACGATTCCGGTGCCCCTTGGTAAAAAGTCGCATCCGACCAAGCTTTCGATGACCGAACTCTTTCCGGAACTCTACAAATTAAATGATGAAATTAGTTACATTGTGACTGATTGAATACAACTAAGTTGTTAAATAATCCAGCTGGCAATAAATGAAAAATACTCCACCGATTCTCGAATGTTTATGAATAAATTAATTCAATTAAGCACTGTGAAAGTGGGACAATGTAATATTTGATTATCATTTGCAAGTTAATAAAATAACAGTGAATGTCAAACATGAGAATGTAAATAATAATTTAATTATTCGTTTTAAAAAAAATATGAGTTAATTGGTTTCTGAATATATTTATGATGTATAACAAATGAGAGTTGAAGTTAGAACGTCAAACCGCTTCCATATGGATGATTTTTAAATAACATATAAAAAAAATCGATTCATCTATTATTTGGTATGAGGTCATAGTCCGTGTGGATCGTTCGCAAAAATAAACGTTATCTTTATATAAGTTATGGTGAAAAACAAAGCGTTTCCACGGGAACGTCGGGGTAAAACTCAAATGTGTTATGCAACGGTCAAAATAAAGGGTTAAAAATGACCTGAGTGCCAAGAACCACGATCTGCGGAAGTTGAATGGCATCGGCTCCGACAGTGTTGAAAACATCTTGCAGTTTGTTGATGACGGGAATGAGGGCCTCCATGTTATGGTGGAGCGACCGCAGCACGGAAAAAGAGATCAGAACCTACCGGAGCGCGGGCCCCAACTGACAGCCAGCAACCATATTGGTTCTAGTGTTGCCATTATAAAAAGATTATAAAAAAATATCATTTGAATTAAAAGTCGTTAAAAACTTATTTTATTGTTTTATATTAATTAATCAAATAAAAATATAATCAAATAGTTGCAAATATTTAGTTTTGAAATTTGTCAATTTTACTAAATTGAACATGAAGTTTTATTTTTATTTTTTTTGCTTTTGCGCCTATCGTTTGTGAAAGTAGCCAACAACGTTTTTCTACATAAATACATTTTAAAATTTAAAACTCTTAATAAATTTAAAATTTAAAGTTTTTATCGCTGTGCGCGTGCTTATTCCCTAAGCATCAGTCAAAAATCACAATTAACTGTTGATCAGTGTCGTCGATAACACCTAATAACACACAACAACACTGATAAACGTTTAATTGCTGTTTGTAACCATTATTTGGGAAATAAAGTAAAATTTTAATTTTAATTTTTAAAACGTATTTATGTAGAAAACGTTGTTGACTACTGTGGTGTTTAGTTAGCTCTATGTGGCCGTTATCGCCAACCAACCTCCGTTCCGCGAGTTGTTGATCCTCCGCGCCCCGTTGTCATGCCGCTCCCGTTGGCCCTAAGTCCACCCCCGTCAGCCTAGTCATTACACGCCCTCCTGATCTAAAGATCATAGAGGACGTAGTCCTTGAGCCTCTCTGGTCGTCTAGTGGCTCGTCGGGGTCTCTCAGGGGGTCGCTCAGGGGGTCGCTCAGGGGTCCGATCGTCTTCTCTCAAAGGCTGCTTGTTGTTCATCAAGCCTGGAGCCAAGCTGCAGGTCCTCGGAAGGTCCATCGCCTGACTGTACAATTCAGGTTGGGCGTCGAGATGCTCACTCTGATCACCTCTGCTCGATCTAGGGAGCGCCCTCAGGTCTAGAACGTGCCTGTTCATCCCGTCCACTGCAACCGTGTTCGGCGAGATGATCGCTGTGACTCGCCCCGTGCGCCATTCGCTCGTACAGCTGGCTGGACTCGGCTTCACTAATACCCGGTCTCCAGGATGGAATCTCGACGCTCGGCCCGCTTCCTCTCTGTGTGCTGGGCTCTTTAGAGAATGTCGCCAGTCGTAAGTATGCGCCGCCGCCGCCGGAGACCCAGTCTCTGCGTTTTTTGCCGCTAGGTTGTACCAGAACACGGCCATCAGTGGGGAGATCTCACTCCTTGCCGCCGTTCTTTTGATAGTCCGATGGTTCCTCTCCACGATGCCGTTTCCACTTGGCCGATACGCGGCCCGGTATCTTCTTCCCACCTTCCAGCGCTCGCACAACTCTTCCAACTGTCGCGAGCGAAAAGCGGTGCCGTTGTCCATCAGCAGCTCTTCTGGCGGGCCGCGCTCTCTGAAGATCTTTTCGAGGTTTTTACTGATCTCGCGGCCATCTTCAGTCGAAATCTCTCGCCATACTGCGAAGCGACCAGGCCCACAATCGACTACCGTGAGATAGAGTTTTCCTCTGTAGTGTGTGACGTCTGCGGCTAATCTTCGCCAAACTTCTTCCACGCTGATGCTGCCGACTTCATGGGTGACCGGGGCCGGATCAATTGAGGTGCACCTGATGCACGACCTGATGCACTCCTCCACATCTCTTCGCTCGGTATCCGGATTGAACATTTTCGCCAGGTGTAGAGTGCGGTCCACTCCAAAATGGCTCGTATCGTGCAGTTCGGCCAGCGTGACCCCGCAGGCTTCAGCGGGCTCTTCCGTCGTCCTTTTTAGCCAGTGCTTTTCGACCCTCGTCAGCACGTCCGCCCTGTTCTTGCTCGACTCGACGAACGCGATAGAAGCAGTCACCCCGTACTCGTTCATCACCTCCCGCAGAAGCGATAAGCGCCTTCTCACTAGTAGTTCGATCATCCCAGACACTTTCACTCTACAATTTCCCTGTAGGGCCGAGCTCACACAACTGACGACGGTGGCAGAGTCACACATGATCTGAATTTTTCGCAGACCCCACTTCAAAGCCAAATTTACCCCTTTTACGACAGCATCGAGCTCCGCGAGGTTGATGTGTCCCGCATCATCCATCTTCCTCAGCCATGAGGCATCTTCCACTGTTTGGCCGGCTATCTCCACAAGCACCCTCAGCGCGAGAGTACTCGCATCGCACCAGACCCTGCCCTCGTTCGTGCCCGGCACCGTTCACTGACCCTTGACGGGATCTTCTCTCGTCACCCTTTCTAAGATCTTTACAACAATCTCCTGGGCCCTTCGACCGATCCGATCTTCCCAGGTGCGACCCAGCGCCTCTCTCTTCACGAAGCTGCAGGCCACGCGCAACCAGCCGGCAACCGGGTAATGTCCCACGAGCTTTCCGCAAACCGAGAACAGCTGCCTTCTTGTTTGTTCTTGACCATCCAGCTGCGGCAGTTCGCTTCCTCGGCGGAAAATCAGCTGACCGGTACTAATTTTCTACAGACGCAGACCCAACGCCTTCCCGCCCTCCAGATCAGCAGGCGGCTTCGCCTCGAGGCCGAATTTTCGCAGATGGGCCATGACCTCTTCCGCTGACGCGATACTCTCATCGACCAGGATATCGTCCATGTACGAGTCCGTCGCCGCCCTCACCTTATCACTTTGGCCTAACACGTAGTCCAAAATTCGACACATGATCTTCGGCGCTGAACTAAGTCCAAATCCTAGCCTGGTCAAGTAGTACGACTCTCCAGCGTACACCACTCTCTGAAATGGCCACAGCTCCCTCTCTATGTGAATCTGGAGGTAGGCGTCTTTTAGGTCGACCAGCTTCGTCGGGTTGGACACCTTTCTCCATCTCCTGATGGCTTCGTCGCAAGCTGTAACCTCGTATCCCGGTCCACACATGACGTGGTCGTTTAGCTCTCTGAAGTCAAGCACGGGCCTCACCTTAGATTTGTTCGGTTGAACGACTGCCATCAATGGCAGAACACCGCCCCAGCCAGGAGTAGCCTTGACTAGCCATCCCTTGTCCAGCCACTTGCTGATTTCTTCGTGGAATCCCTCCTTCGCGGCCGGACGGTTTACACTGTCGTAATGTGTTTTTCTATTTCTTAGAGTCGGCACTCCAGCCTTCCACCTCCACCGCGCCGTCCACTTCTTCCCATCGAAAATCGCAGTGAAATCGTCATCCTCGACCACCGCGCTCGCGATCTCCTCACTGGCCTCGGCTCCGGCTACTACACATCCACTCGGTAGGCCAGCTTCTACCTCCGTCTCTCTCGCCCTCCCCCTTACGAGCCGCACGCCCTCTCTGGTCACTTCGACGCCCCCGAGGGCGGATATAGCGTCCATCCCGAGGACCAGGTCCACGGCCGCGAACACCTCTTCCAGCGCGATACAGTCGAGCCGCACAGTTTCCCCGAACGCGTGCACTTGGACACTCACCGTCCCCGCGCATTTTACTCGTGAGCCGTCCACTGCTGTAACCGTCGCGTTACACCTTTTTTCAGGTGGGCACAGCCTCGCTCGCACCACGCTCCTCGAGCAGCCCGTGTCGACGAGCGCCCGCACGTGCTGACCTCCAACGAGAGCGTCAACGATCGGCAGCGCCTTTAAACCTTGTTGCGAGAGGCCGCCGGCGCACCAGCCTCTCTTCTCGCGTTTCCCTGGCACTGTTTTGCCAGGTGCCCCTTCTCACCGCATCTCCAGCATTCAAGTAGACTCGGTGACGGCGCCTTGCAGTGTCGCGCCATATGCGGCCCGCCGCACTGGAAGCACGCCATCTTGGTGCCCCTTTCACCACGTGGTCCTGTTGCTGCTACTGCAGCAATTTCCTCCCTCGCCACCGCTACCGCTACCGTCTCGTGGATGTCACATTCAATCAGCATCGTCGCCTTCGCGACTAGCTGCGACAGGTCTGACGATGTCTCCAGGCGCATCTGTTTTGATACACCTAACGGCAGCCCCAGCACGAACAAATGGCGGAGCAGGTGATCCTGTAGTCCGCCCGCTAACGCGCCCAGCCGCCTCAGGTCCATGAGAAAGACTTCCGGTCTTTCTCCGCTCCGGCACTTCCTCGTCATGAGCTCTTCGAACGCACGGATCTCGAACCTCTGTAACCAGTCTTCGACGCAGCCCTTGCCGTCGAACCTCTCGAGGACGTCCACCAACCTGACGTCCGCCATTGCGCCGAAATAGCTTGTCCACCCCCGTCAGCCTAGTCATTACAACTACTTTAGCAGACGTAAGGGACAAACACAGAACAAATGTTTATAACGATCTGATTTCTGAGCGTGGCGCAATAATTTAAATTTTTCTCTTTTTTTCTCTCTTCTTTTATTTTATAATAAAAAAGTATTAATAATATTAAAAATTGTACCTAAAAATTATAAAATAAATATAATTTGTCAGTTGAAACAATTGGTGGGCAAAAATATATTGTTTTTATTATCTTACAGCGTATGTTCGGGGTAATATCGAACATAAAATGATGTTTTAATGCAATTAATTTTTGGGCATATCCCTAGCTAAATAATGCGAATTATAGTAATAACAAATTTGCTTATATTAATTAATTGCTTTATTGTTTGCTAAAAACTATTCTATTTAAACTAAAATATTTCCAAAAAATATAAAATATGTATACGTATGAAATATAATTTACTGCAGCTTTTCTCTGTGCAAAAAATAAGATTTTTTAAAAATAACTAAATTACTACAATGAGCAACGAGATTTTTGATAAATATTTTCTGTTTTAAAAATATATTTGTCATATTGCTAATTGTAAAAAATTGTGTTTTTTGCCAGATTTTTTATTAAATAATAATTTACAAAAGGTAATCTTAATTTTAATTATAATTTTTCATAGTAAATTAATAATTGTCCGATATTCTCGTAAGTCGTTGAAAAAATGCATAAATAATAACATTAAAAAAAATCATATTTTTTGCTGCGTTACCAATTTTACTATTTTTTAAAATATAATTTTAATAAATTGTAAAATAAATAATAATACTTATACATAAATGTTTTATGCGAATGCTTACGCATGCGCATGCGCACGCGCACGAGACATGTATTTGGGTGCAAGAAGCAGTCGCAATGCATCCCATACTACAATTCACACTAAAAAGTTTTTAGGCTATTTAGCGTCTATGCAAGTTTCACTCCCTCCTGCACAGAACCAGCGCTAGGAAACACGTAACCCAAGGCGACAAGCAAGGCCACCCCTCTAAAAAATATTTGTAAAAATGAGTACAAGATGATCTATAAATGTGTTTTTTTTATTCAATTTTAAAATGAAATAGCGATTTTTTTCAACATTATATATTTTGCGCAACCCGGAACTCGAGATCAATGACAAAAAAAGTTGAAAATTCATACTAATTTATTCTCAAAACAAGTCGAAGCATAATTAGTTCGTAATATTATACAAGTTTTATTTTTTTAAATAGTATATAAAAAACTGAAATTAAAAAAATGTATTAGTGGTTAGGATTTTTAAGTATATCAAATAAAATAAATTAATCAAATAAAAAATATTACTTAATTTCAGTAATATACAAATATTGCCAATTAATTTTAAGTAAATAACTTATTTAAAACTATCAATAACTTTTTATTATTATGTATTACAATCACATGTACCTAAAACATAAAAAAGCAGGCTAAAATTGTTAAAAAATTTTAAAATGTAATAGAAGTTCTGAAAACATTACAATTTTCACGTTGAAATTAATTTAATTATAATATTACATTCACATAAAAATAATATAATTATAATATTCACATTTCACACAAACAATTTTTTCGATAATTTGCGATTGAAAAATCGGTAAGATGACGACTCAAAAACTCTTGGCGACCCAAAATGACGACTTGGTTGTGCCAAATCTGATTATCGAAGTGAAAGGTTTGTTTTTTTCCAATATGTGTCACCCGTTACCATCTGATTATCAAAAGTATATACCGTGAAAGAAATGAAAAGCATTTTAAGCTATTACTTTAATAATAAATTTCGAAATATATTATTTACTAAATAAAATAAATTAATATTATTATTATTACTATTTTTCTTGAAAAACGAACTTATAAATAGAAAAATAATAGTTAACCATGTAAATGGCGTAAGAATTAATAGATACAGGGGCCCGAGGCGGTTGCCTCGCTCGCATTACCCCTAACGCCGGGCCTGCTCATATCTCACACTGATTATTTAATAATATTTTATTAAAATCTTACATTTTATTTGTAACATGTAATAAAATTAGCACGAGCATTGATCATATTTTATTGCAATTTATAGTTTTTGTATTAAAATGACAGTTTAACAGAATAAGTATGCCTAAAAGAAATCATGCGAAATGATTTTTACGAATTTAAATTGATTTTGATGATAATTCAACATCTCCAAAAAGTGAAAAAAGTACCACAAGACTCTTGAAAATTACATATTTTGTTCTTATGAAGTGCTGCAAAAAGCATATGCTGATATCATATATGGATAGATTATACATGTATTCAAAGTACAAGTATCATTCACATTTAGAATTATGGATGTAATGAGCAAAAATAGTAATATATTTCTATTTGTGTTTTGAGGGGACCACTCGGTTAAGTAGAGAGCACGTGTTGCAAATACGCATTGACCTTGAGAAAGCACTTTTTATGCAAACACGTAAAAGGTACACTTAACCAAATTTTAATTAGTATTTACTCTCCGACATGTGGACTTTTGTAATGCTGACAAACGTGACAATCGAATATTCAAAGAGATTAGCATCCCCAAATGGACGATCAACAACATCCGTTTGACGCCCTTACACAAAATAATGATATGGTACTGACAATTTCGATAGCAGGTGGAATGCGAAGCGGCAAGTGCAGTGTTGCCAAATATTTACTGATTTAAACTAACGGTTACGCAAACGATTTGGAAAAGAAAGACACAAAACTTAATTTATTTATAAATCACCAAAATAATCTTCTCCAACTTGACTAAGCGCACATAATCACGTGACAAGACGTCCACCCTAAAATTGGTGTCCTTTTCAAACAAAAATTTCCGAAATGCCCTTGTTTTTATTGTCCTTCGTTGATATTTTAAAATCTGATCACACTAATATAAACGAGGTGCTGTGTATGTAGCTATGTATATTGTAGCTTTTTTTAGGGGTTAATTTTCTATTCAGTTGGATCCTGCTGTACGTACTATGTTTTATATATAAACTATGTACGTACTATGTTTTATATGTATTTTGGTAAAGTAAAATTAAAGTATGTATACTTAATATACAGCTAAAACTATTAGGTATTATGGCCTTTATTAAAAAGTTTAGATTTATACATGATAACCGACAAGTTTTATTCCCATATTACAAAAGAGAAATAATTAAGAATTGGCTTTAGTCGTTTTATCAACGCCCAGATCAAGCATAAAACAATAACATTGCAAGACCAAGTGCGAAAGAACCGCATTCATTATAAACATCATGAAAACTGGATCTCATTGTGAAATTTTTCTGTTTGGATTTTTTCATTCATAATAATTAATTATTTATAATAAATACAAAAGATTTTACAAATAATTAAATTATGTTAATTTTCAACTGATACATACATAGTTTTACACTATAAATAAATGTATATTTTAATACATATTTAAAATTACTATATATACATTCACTGCACACAGATAATTAAGAGTTAATATTCAAGGAAGCAGAAATTTCGTCACGACCATTACTCGCACAACTTTTATTATTTTTTACTTTTCTCTAAATTTTTTTATTTTTAGCTCGACCGACGACATTTGAAACACAAAATGTATATGTACGTAAGTAAATAGCGTCCAGACTAATGATCTCAATTGGTCTGTTTGCATCATTTGAGCTCACGACTGAAACAAAAAGTTGACATTGATTTATAGTGCATGCACAATTATAGAAATGCAGTTTCACTTCAATTTTTTGTTGAGAAAACGTTTTATGCATTTATTATATTTATTTTTATTATCAAACCAAAGATTTTTTGAAAGGTTATATGCTTCGTTGAAACTAATCAATAATAATATAACATAAATAAAAATAATATATGAAGTACACATACACGAACATTAAAATAATTTGATATTATATAATGGAAACACCGAACTGATATTATATTGACGCATCAATGGAAATATAATTCGCATAAGGCAAGTGTCGTGTCACTGCCGGGAAATAAAAGCAGACGCTTTTCTCTGGACTTGTGTGAGCTCCACTGGATGCAAGTTCGGTGTCGAACTTTCGTGTATTCTTAGTAGGAAGCTAAGTGGAAACTTCAAATGATTTTTTATACCAGGCATTTACCACGTTTTAACCAGTCATAAGTAATATAAAACAAATCTGGAATCTACTGGGAATATTAAAACTGTTTACAATTGCATACATCCTGGGTTGCGTACGTCCGACAACAATGGAATTTGTATTTGCTACCTATTCTAAGAAAAAAATTGCTGGTTTTTTATGTTTATCTGCGAAGGTTTCGAATAATTTATTATTTTAGTCTTAACCTTTTTTTAGTGATACATTCAACAAACCTCAGCTAATTATAAAAATATGCTCCTTATCAAGATGTAATCAAACAAAAATCGTAAATAAAAAAAAAATTAATTTCTAATTTATCTGGGTGATCGGAATTAATTATTATTTTATAATTTTATGTTCGATTGATTATCGCTGATCTTTTCCTAAATTTTCCTAATCTCACGGAGAATAATAAAAATTAAATTGAGTAAGGCAGTAGTAGTATATAGTGACTTGATTTCTGAGAATGGCCCCGACATTCTATACAAGTAGCAAAGTTGCTACGTCTATTTAACTCTTTGGCTATTATGATATTTTTCAAAATCTATAAATATTTTTATAACAAAATATAGGTTAATATTATTTTTAAACACCCTACATTAACAATTATATTAATAAATTAAATGAAAAATTCGAACTGTGGAATAAATGCAATTAATTAAAAAAATCTGGCAAGTCAAGATAGCTTGATTTCTAGTAAATAAATTAAAAATAATTGTTTGTATTGTATATTATGCGCATGCGCGTGAGACGTGTTTTTGTGATTAATTAATTGCATTCAAACATTTTAATGTTGGCAACTCTTTTATATTATTTTTTTCTTTCTTATAATCTAAATGTCAACCATTTTGGAAATACATTTGTATTTTCAATTTATTATATCATAGTAACATGAAAAAAATAGTTAAAAATTAACATTAAAAAAACATGGACGACTTTTGTAGTGTCATGTCATGTTATGAAAAATAATACAAACAAAAATAGTTAATCGTTGCTAACGTCAAATTTATTTTTAAACTAATTTTAAATGTCTTTTATTGTATATAATTGAATAAAATCATGTCAAATGACATTCCGGCGAAACCGAAGAAGACCGTGAAAGAATTTTTCATTGGTAAAAAACTCGGCCAGGGGTCGTACGCGTCGGTCCACGTAGCTCACTTCTTTGAAAACGACGGAACAAAGGTTGTCTTAGCGTGCAAGATATTTAACAAGAGCAAAGCCCCTAAGGATTTCTTGAACAAATTCTTCCCTAGAGAACTAGACATCCTACGCAAAATAAACGACCCTCACGTCATACAAATACACAACATAGTGGACACCAAAGGCAAAGTGTTTATTTTTATGAATCTCGCCGAAAGGGGTGATCTGTACGACTATTTAAAAAAACACGGGCCTATTCCTGAAAGAAAAGCTAGAAGATGGTTCGAACAAATGATGAAAGGATTAAAATACCTACACGAAAACGGAATAGCTCACAGGGATTTGAAATGCGAGAACGTCTTACTAACCAAAGATTATAAAATTTTACTTACAGATTTTGGTTTTTCAAAATATTGCGTAGAAGGAGAAATGAGCCAGACTTATTGCGGATCGGCTACTTATGCAGCCCCTGAGATATTAGGCGGAGTACCATACAAACCTAAGATTGCCGACGTTTGGTCTTTAGGAATAGTCCTATTCGTGATGTTGAATGCAAGCTTTCCGTTCGACGATAGCTGCGTATCGAAATTGCTGTTGGATCAGATGAATAGGAATTTTTCTTTTTCTCCGTACTTGGAAGGGAGGCTCTCGAATACCGCAAGGGAGCTTGTGATGGAAATATTGGAACCAAACGTACAATTGAGATATACTCTGGATAGAATTATTACACATATATGGTTCAAGCGCACTGAAAATAAATGATTTACTCATTTCATCCTATTGTGAAATTTAGTTGCACCTGATCATAAATCTTACTTAGTGACTAATGTGGTTTACAAAGGATGACGTTTCAATGCTCATATTAAAAATCATCGTATATGTTGAATGGAATGGTTTTTAACTAATGACTTTAGCTTTATCAATTGTATCTATAAATAAAATTAATAATATGTTTTGAATAAATAATAAAAATGCAGAAACTTTACAATATTTTAAATAATAATATAAATTACTATTCTTGTCATTTTTATAAAATGATTTTTTAACTAATATAATATTATAAATTATTAAAAAAACTGAAATAAACTTGTTCTTATTTATTTTTTACTTTTTCTAGTTTTATAAGTATAATATATTATTTAAATTGTAATTTAAATAATAAACTGATGTCTCAGTGTACTTTTTGTGGTTTAAAGCTCATAAAAGTTGTACATAGATATAATAAAATGATAGACTACTTACGACTGTTTTATTTTGTCAATAAGACGCACTCATTAAATGATATTTTATTAAAATAAATTATAGATATTATTATTAAGCAGCGCAACCTGATTTTTTTCTGAAATTTGGATAAATTAACTTTATTGCAGGAGTGAAAGTATTAAAAATTATTGTTTAAGGGTTTCTAACCTTAAGTGGTGTGACTTCACAGCCAGAATGACGCCTTTGGAAATTAGTAATATTTTATTAGTTAAAACTACATATTGCGACAAACTATGACGGGCGAGATGGTTTTCTCCGAGCGATGATGGAAAAGCTGGCGGAGGGATGATGTCAGTGAGAGATCCTCAGAGGTCTTGTAGGTGTGGCAGCGACGGTGTAACGGAGATTGGTTCTTTCCTGGTGAAGTCGTCCATTACCGTATGGTCATCGTCTCAGGCCGTAACTGACCGTATCTCTTCTTGGGCTGTGTCTGCGTATCTGCCGTATCTGCATTCTCCTCATTGGAGACCAGCCCTAAAGTATTAATGGTTGCAAAGCTAGTTGACAAATCACAACCATGCAGTGACCATCCAGCTAATTGTTGCACTCGTTTTTTCAACTTTGTTACATTTTATTGACGGATAGGAGGAATTTATATAAGAATGATTTCAATGAACGTTGATAACTATTATAAACAAGTCTTACTCTTTAGTTTTTGATAAAAGTAGCTTTAAATAGAAGGCAACGCGTTTTTTAGACACATTTTATTTTTAAGACAATTTTCTCAATAATTCTGAAAAATAAAAAAATAACTACATATTTATTTTTATCGTCAGAATAATTAACAATAATTATAACTATATTTTTTATATAAATTAAATATGAAATTATTATTTACATTATTATATTATGTAGGTAATTTTTATACTTTTTTGTTACATAACATTACATTATGTAAACCATGAAAATCACTAATGGTTCACGTTTCCGAGCCACTCAGCTTCCTTTACACTTCCTACAACATAATATCTAGTAGATTCTGCTTGCTATATAATATTGTTGGAATACCGTTAATGAAGCGCTATTAATAATTAACTATGGAAATATGTAAGTCGAACGTTATTTTCTCCGTTTTGTTTTCACTTTCGTTTGACCTTCTTTTAAAACGTGCTTGCCATACTTTTTTAGATGATAAAGTATTATGCAACTGTTACATTGTTAAGCGCCGATATTTTTTATGTAATTTTTTACACTTACATTTTTTAGAAACTATCCAAAAAATAAGCGATGAGAACCTCTCGCATAGCGACATAAAGAAAAAACTTTCGTATACTTAAAATTCTTACAGTACATTTGTTGATCGTTTGCAGTTTAGATTTAGTGTGTTATGCTTTAAAAACATACACTATAGAAGTATAGATCAGCAAATTACTAGTAATAAATTTTGGCGTGTGAAAGTTTATGTCGATAACCTACTTTTTCAATTGATTCATGATTATATAACAAACATGCATAACGATATGTATCTTTTGAATTATCTATGAATTAATTTTGAGGTCATATTTTTTATATTATTCGTCACATTTCTTGTTTCATATTTATTATTAATCGATTGATACGACTTTCTGGTTTCACTGTAAATTGATAATGTGTCCAAATTTGAACGTGTTTTATGGAAACTTGAATACAATAAAAATCATATTTAATACAAGCGATATTCTGAATGTAAAGATGCATGACACAATTTACCAACAATGTAGTCGTAGTGTGTTCAAAAATAAAAGGAATAAAATGCTTACTTATTCTATAAATTAATGAAGAAAAATTTATTTATCAGATATTTAACAATCAATGAATTATTAGCAATGTCAAAAAGTGTCCAATACTTTTATTTATAAAGCGGTTACCTAAAGATAAGACTATCGGTATTTTTATTTATCGAGAAATCCATTTTGATATAAATCCAGTACAACTTTAGGTCGGCGCAAAAATTCTTCGATACTTTGTTTGTCATGGATCTAAAGATAAAATATTTTTTACGATATTATTTCAATATATTATTGCGATACGCAAAATATGACGATATGCTAAATGTCACATAATACATATGCATGTATATAATATAAACATTTTATACCATGTGTGCCGTTCATTTGCGAAACCCAAAAAAATGCAGTTCTCAAGGTTGACTCCACTCTACCTGACCATTTTTTCTTAGAAATGATACTGAAACGTAAGAAATGTTATTATGTATTTATAATAAAATATGTAAAACATTTTTTTATTTTACAAAACATATTCGATTATTCAGATTTATAACCAAATAAAAAAAAATTGATTTTGACACTGCTGATTTACTTTATCTCAGTGATATGTAATACTGCATTACAACCATTAACAGTCATTATGTTTTCTTCTACTCATTGGGTAAAAGGTTTTTAGTTTTCCCCATTAAATTGTACCAACCAAGTCTTATTTATTTTAATTTATATTGAAGAAAAATGATAAAATTGTAAACATGAAAATTGTAAACCAGTAATATGTATTTTTACTAATTTACAACCAGTAAAAACACATGTTACTTGTCTTGAATCTTTATAAAATTAATTATCATATTGAAATTAAAAAAAAAAATATTATTATCACCGTTGAACAGCAAAAAAATATGTTTCGAATAGTTTAACTAGATCATTTTACTCCAAACATTATTAATTAAAATAGAATAACTTAAAATAAATTACACAGCAGGTCTTTAAAAAAATGTTTTACTTAAACTATTTTATAAAATTGTATGTCATGTTAAGAAATTATTTAATCATAAGCAGTATATAAATATTTATGTTTTTAAGAGACAAAGAGCATTGGGTAACTTTTAAAGAGCAATCTCAAGAGTCTTTCTATGGAAAATAAAAAAGTATTTGTCAATAATTAGGTGGAAGCAAAATAGAGCTTTACATTTCATGATTATGTAATTATTGACTCTTTTATTACCAGAATTTTCATAATTTGCAAAAAATGATAATTCAATAAGAGTAAGAAACAGACTTAAGCATTATTATAATAAAAAAAACAGATTAATTACATTATTCTTCACATATAGCCACTGTCATCAGTGAAATAAATAAGATCAACAAGATTATGTTAACAATATTTCAATCAGTAAAAACATATTTGCCCCTCTTTTTATGAATTCGAAGTAATTGAAGTCATAATATCACATTTTTTAATAAAGTTAACTGGAATACATTATGAAAGTTGGCCAAAAAAAATCAATTAGAAATTTCGATTGTATGTAATCGATAGTTCTATCTTAAAAGATTTGTGAAAGCTAAACCACTATCAGGGATTTCCAAGCCTTCCAAAATTCTTGGAAATTGTTCATATTCTCGACAAATACTTAAGTGAATTCTTATCTCTAATTGGCGTTAGAATCCATTATTGCCTGTAAAAGTCGACTATAGTGCTCATTTTCTCTCGCATGTTCGTTAATAATAAAATATATTGAAAAAATAAAGCAAAAAAATAATTTCAATAATTAATATACATTATAGTTAACATTATTAGAAAAATTATTTCAAGAAAATACATACATATCTACATTAATATATTTCTAAAATTGCAAATTATACCTTAATCTCATCTAGAATATAGTATGACAAACTGAATATTAATTAAAACGATATATTTACTGCTAAAACAATTTTAGGGTTTAATCAGAACATTGTTCACTGTACAATACTACCGAAATGTAAAATGGATCTTAACTATAAATATTCTTTACAAATATTTTAACATGATATAATAAAATCATATGCTTAAAATAATATTATATAAATACTTCAATTAAGTTTATGCCCTCTTCTCTACTACCATACTACATTTTTTTTTAATTAAAGGTAAAAAAACAGTTTATAAAAATTCGTTATTTATTAAATACATATTGTATTTTATCAATAAATTAATCGGTTTTTAAATTTTGTTAATAATATAAAAATAAAAAATAATATATATTTAAAAAATCTAAGTTGTGGCACTTATACACTCAAACAATGCGGAAGGGTTGGAAGTACTTACGAATAATCATTACGCATTTTATCGATACAATCCCTCATTTAAAAATATAATATAAACTTACACGTAAATGCGTAATATATTGTTCGCAGATAAAGAATTATAATTAAATACAACTAGAAATGAAAATATAAGATTCCAATGTCAAAACAATTAAAAATATATATTTGGTAATACCAAATTTTTTTAATGAAGCATAAACAAAACAATTTTTATGTATAAACATAACCTGCTCCTACATCTTAGGCATTTTTGAATACCATTAGCATAAAATGCTAGGATCTTTCGTGCAAAATATTTTGATAGCCACAGACGATTTTCACATTGTCTGCATTTAATTTTTTTCCATCTAGGAATTGTTGCATCGATCGAAATAAATGATAGTCGGAAGAAGCAAGATCTGGGGAATAAAGTGGATGAAATAAAACTTTCCAGCTAAGTTTCTTGATGTTATCGAGAGTCAAATTCACCACATGAGGACGCATGTTGTCGTGTTATAGATCTATTCGATTTCTGTGCAAGAATTTTTATACTTTCTCGTGTACAACGATCTGGCTGATCACAAAAGAAGTTTACTGTTATTGTTTGGCCAGGCTTGCACACAAACTGTTTCAACTTTTTTTTGTGCTGTTAAGTTAATCTTAAATGCTGAAAAATCATGTCAAAAAATAAGTAATAAGAAATATATCCATATATTTAAAAAAAAAACCATCAGCAAAGACAATATCAATAATAACTTCCCCTCCTCTCCTCCTCAATGACGTCTCTCCTCATCTCCCACAGCCAGGACTATATTATATTTTCGTTAACACAGTCGGTTCGGGTGCTTTATCGGTTTTTAATAAAATTATCTTATGAAACATTCTCCGTTCAATTATCTACTCTGTAAATCGTATCGCTTTGTATGGATGGTGTATAATATACATGTAAACAAAGGAAATATATTTAATTATAATAATAAAAATAAAAATTGAATTTGCTTCATTGCTTTCCGAGGCACTGGTAATGCGTTCTGTTGTTTCGACCAATGAAAAATAAGCATTCAAATATAAAACAAGATGGCCGACAGTACCTTGACAACAGTTTAAAATAATTATTATAATATTTAATAACAAAATTTATTTATGCTTATTGCTAAGAAAATGCGTCACTGGGCTACTTTTAAAGGCGCCGTGTGTTTAGTTTATCATTAAAGCTTTTTCATCGCTCGAATCCATCATTGCTGTTATCATCCCGTCACATGTTCGGCGCTGTCCCGTCTAACCGGTGTTGAAACCTATCAAGTTTCGTAAGTTCCCGAGTGCATGAGCACGTTTCCACCATAGAATCAAACTGCAACAACTGATGTGTTATTTTTCTCCTCTCCTTTGGCTAGATCGTGACGCCAGGTTTCATAACGGCAAAATGCACACCTTGAAAAAGTACCGTGCGAGCTGGTCAGATGTGAATTACATAACGAAATTGCCGTTTGTGATTAGGCCTCCTACCGAATTTGTGTAAGAGGCATAGTACCAGGTGAGTGAGCATCGGCTCGGACGAACTCTGTCACAGAGACCAAGTCCAGTTTTGGTCCAACAGTCGCACCGAGTTGTTTGGTCTGGCTGTGGCAGCGCGAAGCACGTGGATCGCTTGTTGACATAATCGCGGAACGCTTTCGATTTCGTTCCGTTACACCATGAATCTATAGCGTTGTCACTATGAAGTGAACGCTGAAAAAATAAAGTGATAACAACATTTCGAATTAAAATTATAAATCATTGTGTTTTTGCAAATTAATGAACGTGTTGAGGGCTATTTACGATTTTAATCGACAATCAAATGTTTTGACATTTGATATGTTGCTTGTAACACAACATTTAGTGACCTATATTAAGTGTGATTTAACACAATCAATCATTTTAAACAAACGCATTAGCAATATGTTGATAATACATAATAATTATATCAGATATTATGCTCGAATGAAGTTTTGATAGCTTGTACAATAATGTACAATGATATCCCTAGGCAAAGAAAATTAAAAAGCAATCCCTATTATTTATTACAAATAAAAACATTTAATATTTTTAATGGTATTTTATATGTTTTTTATAGACTTTCAATACAATATTTTAATTAAATAAATAATATAGAAATACCATTTGACTATTATTCTGCATCTTTCCGTATTCCTATATTTTTTTTAATTCATAATAAAAATACATACGAAATCGTATGGTAAGGATGATGCATGTTTAAAAAACCATATAAAACTTTATAAAGTAGATATTTGAACATATTTTTGACAATAATATCAATTACACTGTTTTTACCTTTGCCTTTTGCTATAATCAAAATTATTCGAATTGCAGAATAGTTTCAATATATCGTGTAGTGTTTTGATTTTACCAGTCTGTATTTTTTTTATCTAGTCACAAAGCTCCAATGATTCAATATCCAAGGAGTTTTTCCTGGTAAACCGTTTCTACATTTTTGCAATATTCTAACAATATTCCAGTGGCATTGTTTTCAACGAAACTACATAAATATATCTGTACCAAGCATTACTTTTCTTATTAAAAATGTAATCTATAGTTGAACCTCAATCACTTGTATGTAGACATAACTTGTCTTATCTCACTGGAGGAAATCGGATGGTTGAGTCATACGCAGTCTTCTCGTGTTAACATCAATATTTAGCAATATTCCTCGTTATTATTATTCTAAAACTAGTGCAGCTTACGCCTACGCGCAAACTTTCTGATTTAAACTTGAAAATCCTTAATTTCAAGCTCAAATACAGTCGGCCTGTTCTATAAAATCGCAATGCTTTAATTTATGGATGGATTCAGCATGGATAACTGAATAATCATATGTTCAGATAGGCTTTAAACTTGTCAGTATATTTTATCGGTTCAGCACTTTCAGAGAAACTAATACAGTTTTCTAAAGCTAAAATGTAGTTATTTACTATATAAAATATAACCTTTAATTTTAATAAATAAATAAATAATATTAGGATTTTATAACAATATTATGACTCAAATGAAGCATATCTAAACCGAATTTTGACCAATATGAGAGCGCAAAAAACAATTATCACTTCTCGGAAGTCAAAAATTCACGCCAAAAGCAATAAAATCGTGTCGGTGCCGTCACAGTGGGAACGCTCGTTACACGAGCGCTCCCACTGCGTCGGCGCCGACACGATTTTATTGCTTTTGACGTGAATTTTTGACTTCCGAGAAGTGATAATTGTTTTTGCGCCCTCCTATTGACCAAAATTCGATTTGAATATGCTTTAACTAGTACTCGCATATCATATCATATTTTTAAGTGTGATATTGAAATACAGACACTATGGAGCAATATGCAAAATGCGACATCTCTTTTTTGCTTATTTTCCCCTGAGAGATGAGTTAGCTTAGTTTGTATTATGGATTAGAAATAATGAAAGTTTTAAAAATATAATTAGTTTTATAATTTTCATAAGATTATTTTTGGGTTTGAATAGCAAATTGAGTTTCATAGACATTTTAAAGCAACATATAATTTCACTAGCGCTTATCAGTTAAATTAAATTTTCGATGACAGAAATATTTATCTACTAGTGAAAATGTATTTGGACTTAACTAGTAAAAATATAACTTTACCTAAAAATACATAATTACTGTGACATTTATACATCACATGTAAATACACAATAATAACTATGTAAATTTATATATTACTACGTCAGATAAATATGATTTCACTGAAATAATAAATTTTAAATAATATTTTCCGGATAAATTCGAGACTGTTTTTTTTTTATTTTCTTTGAGAAATTACGCGAGAATTTTTGGTTAAGAATCAGAAACGTCAGTTCAGCTTTTTCTATTTTTTTTTAATATTTCAATTTAATAAGGTTCATAGTATTTAATTAAATAACACGCATTTTTCGAGCCAAATTCAAAGGGGAGGGGGGGCAAATGCCACCCACCCCAAATTACGTCCCTATATATAATGTCTACATATGTACATAATATGTTCATAGCTATAAATATAGCACTATTTAATTTTAATTTAGTTTCAGTTTAAGGATAATACAAAATCTTTTGCAAATATAGTGAGAATTTTTTTTATCAGAGTTCTAAATTATTTAATTAATTATATTATACTATATTTGCGTTAGCACAGTCAGTTCGAGAGCTATCTATTATATTTCATAATTATTTATAATTGAGAAAGAGATGGAAAGTTTGGGTTTACGCCCCTACAATTATTTCTAAATCACACGATACAGATATACGTTTGATATACTAGTATTTTTAATGTTCACGAGAGTATATTTAATGTTAAGCATTCATATATCATTGATTATTTTCTATCCAGGCTTATTGCTGAGAATATATGTTTTTCCTTAAATATTTTATAAATACAACTTGAAGCGAAAATGGTTAAGTGCTTTTTCAAAAGTCAAACAGTCGAGATGGCTGCATATCCTCAATGGTTTGGGTTTTTAAAAAGCGATTCCTCAAATAGGTTTGACATTTTTTAATGGAGTAATAAGACTACGTTGTTATTGTGTCCTCAAAAATCCACATAAATGACCAAAAATTGCAAAAAAACAATATTTACCTCCTTTTATACGATTTTTTAACGGAGTAACGTATTTTTTATTTTGTTAATAGCCGACATTTTGAAACAAAAGGCCAAGAGGCTATTTTCGAAAAAGGTTCATGTCAATATGATCCCAGAAAAAAATCACATCAGTGCTCGATATTATTTATGCGTTATCAAACTCATCTAATTGTGTAATGGATGCAATGAATTAAAGCTATAAACACAAATCAATACAAAAACACGTAAATGAAATATAAAATTAAAATGTGATTCATTACAATTTATCTTCATAAAATCAATACGATTTGAAACGTCATGTTGACATTTGAAAAAATAGCCGGTTTGGTTGTCACGTAACAACCTGTATCGAATATAATAAATAAATTAATTTAAATTACAGAGATGTTCCTGATTAAAGAAATGAATAAAGTAAAGAAAAAACTGTGACTCCTTAACGCTCCTGTGAAAAAATATTAAAAAATCAATAAAAAATGATTTTTGTGGTGCTAGTGTTTATTTTAGTGTCCGAATTGTGTTTCGCGGCAGTTGTGCCACCCCCATGGGCCGATCCAAAAATCAATCCCTGCGCCCTCAAACCGAGGGGTTGGCAAATGCTCTTTTGGCCCCCAGATGGACAGTGCTATAAAATATTCAAGGTAAATATTTTTGCAATAATATATAATAAAAAAAGAACAACTGCGCAATTCGACATTGAGTGAAGAAAATCCGACGATTTCCACACGAGTTGCATGCGTTTCGTATTAATTTGTAATTGCATTTGCAAAATTTCACGATTTTTTTCTCACAACTCTGCGACGTTCTAGTTGTTATAGTTATTGCAAAACGCATGGCAATCAGATCTTGTAATAATTATTACACATCTTTTCAGATGGGACACCCGTGTGCTCCTACAATGGAATTGACTCCAGGTAAAGCGGGAAGTGGAATTCCGGCAGAATGTAGATGTCCTCCTGGAACTATACGACCAGAAAATGCGAAAACCTGCTATTCGATCTTTACCAGAGGACCTTGCTTGTACGGAGAATATTTTTCGCCAAATGCTTCCAAAATCTCCAGCATGTAAGTTTGCTATTACTTTAGAATAACTATAATTCAGACCTGATTTTATTTTTCCATTCGCTAAAAAATAATAATCAACTCTTATTAACCTACAGGGTAAGCAATATATTTATTTAGGCGTTTTGACATTTATTTATTCATAAATTTAAGATATTTAAAATACCATATAAAGTAGTAAACATCCCATAATATATAATTTCCTAAATTATTTTCAGAATCGGAAATTGGAATTGAAAAATTATGCAACGTTTCTTCTTTATCTGATACTGCAATTATTCAACTTCCTTCACCTTTTTAATATATGTAATAGGAAATACAAATACTATAATGTGCACTGTAGCATGAGCATGTCACATTTAACTAAAATATGATATCTTTCCTCTTTTATTTATCTTCTTCTGCAAGGGTAAATTAATTTTGTGTCACTCTAAGAACAAACATCTTAAAAATAGCTTAAATAAAGTTCAAACCAACAAAAAAGTAAAAGCAGGTTCATGCCTAATATGTATGACAAAAAATGGTTTACAAATGTTTTATTTTTGTTTAAGTAATAAAAATACTCAGATAAGAAACCTTTCCGAAAGTGTTCGTGCCATATGTTTGAAAATATATATACTTTCTTGGAAAATCGAAATTATTTAAATGACTAACATTTTTTGCGATTTTCTATTACTCAAACCGGCCGGCGGCTTTATCTTTACTTTGCTGATCTAAGAACCCGCTCCCATAAGAAGAAATTGAGCAGAATGCGAAACGATTTAGCGCTATTTTTCTTTTTCGTTTTTTTATATTGTATTTGTAAAGTAGCACTATTGTTGACAATTGTCTTACGACTATAATTGACAGCCGAAGGGGCTTTAAAAATATTGATAAAACAATTGAAAAATATCATTTCTGAACATTTTTTTATCACTCTAACCGGCCGGCGGCTTTATTTTTGCTTTGGTGATCTATGAACCGACTCCGATTAAAATAAATTACGCTTGGGAATTGGCAAAATCCAAAGCGATTGAGTGCTATTTTTCTTTTTCCTATTTTCCAAAAAGGTTTTTTATATTGTTTCTATGAAGTAGCAACAGCTGTTATTGACAATTGTCTCACAACTATTATTGTAAGCTAGAAGACCCTTAATTTTTTATTAAAACAATTGGAAAATATCGATTCTAAACTAAGCTCGAAATTTCAACTGCCAATTAAAGATAAATCTTATAGTCAAAGAAACCTGACATTGATGTAATAAATTTAATAGTTGCAAAATCCAGAATCTTTCATTAGTTAAATAAAGAATTACTTATTCTTCAAAAACAGAAATATATAAAATAGAGAAGAAAAAAATATTCGCAGATTATTTAATGCCTCAACGAATTCTAAGGACCCTCGCAACTCCATTGAATCGAAAATTTATCATTGGCGCAATAATTAGAGAAAGAATTTTCTTTCAACTTTACAGAGAGTAGTATAAAAAAACCAACATCTTACGGATTAATGGAGAAAGAATTAGAAATATTTTAATCGACAGGCAAGAGAAAACAATTTACAGTACATAGTTGAAACCTTGTGGACGAGTAAACCAACATCAACAAAAAGCGAGAGAAATTTTTCCACGGCCGAAATTTTTTTAACAAAAAAAAAGAACGAGGGTTTTTGATTTTTGAAGTATTTTTTAAAGTGTTATTTCAAGAATAATATAATATATAATACTGTATCTGCAGTACTATATTGTATTACAAACGTACATTTTTTCATTCATCAAAATTTCTCAAGAACTCTCATTTTTCGATAAATTAAAATCATTGAGAAATCAGAATGCTTACATTAATGTGTTTTTTTTTTAATTATAGGCCAAGGATAGGCAGTTGTGTTAAATCACCTGAATGTCCAGATCGAACTCAATTATTCTGGCCAGTTGATGGAAAATGTTACCGGAAAATGAGTAGGGGTCCTTGTCCGCTTGGTAAATTGTTGATTTTCGGATCTGATGGCATTGCAAATTGCACAGTAAGTATATTTCAAATATTTGATTATGTAAGTTCATAAATGTTAGGGGTCGCAACATTAAAATTGCATTAATGCGACTATTTCGTTGGTTGAATCATCTTAACATTTACATTATGCAATTAAGAAAACTTGTTTGATTTATGTTTATCTGCATAATGCAATTAAAATTCGATGTTTTAGTTATATTTACGACGCTTTGTTTAGATAGACAGTATTATATAGTTTGTATACAATATGTTAAATATTAAAAAAAAAATATAACAAGCATTGTTTTAAAATTTTACTTTCATTCTATTGAAATGTGCATTCATTGTTTCTATACACCATACATTTTTAGCCTCTGAGAACTCATTTGAGTGTTGAAAATATGACATAATACTTCCGAGTGACTTTAATTATCCAAGAAGAGCAAACTAGACAAATATGATTTTAAGACATTTCACGTCTGAAAATAATTTCTCATGAAGCTGAAACGATTGCAGTTAGTTAATATTTACTCAATTCCAGCAGATTTCAAAAGCTCATATCTCGTTCTTTGACCTCACTCTAATGTCACTCGAAAGCCGCACAGCATCACGTTGTTGTTGGTTTTGCGTAATCGCGATGGCATATTCGCGCTGTCATTATGTAACACTTGACCACCAATATTGAATTAGTCATGACATTGATCGCCAATGTTAAGTGGTTTGCATTATTTAAAATGTGAATTTTACGCATTCGTGCGGTGCTTCCACAAAACAGTGAAAGTAGATAGTAGCAAACGGATCGAATACACAATTGAATCATGGTTAAGGCAGACAATGGTTAATTTTAGTGTGACGGCGATGGAGAACACGCGTGGGAAGAGGACGGTAGGTGTTATGAGCATTACGCGAGAGGTCCTTGCGCCAGAGGTCTGGTTTTCCTGCCGGGAGGACGATGCGGATGTAGCCCTGACCTTCCGCATTACGACGCTGCGACTAAATCCTGCCACGAGATTGGTGAGTTGGTTGCATTGAATGATGTAAGAAGTTCGTGGAATCGCTGGAAAGTTAAACAATATGTAGTTCATGATTCCAAATATGAATCATCAGTGAAGGAAAATTGATTATACATTCACACTTGCATCTTAGTGATTCAAGATGAGCAATAAGTTAATTTACAATAAACTAATACATTTATTAAATATCTAGTATATTAAAAAATATGTTTTTATGATAAAATAAGTTAGGAACAACTCATAGTATTATGAGATCACTTTTTTACAGTAGTAAAAGAGTTGAAAAAACAAGGAAATGAATTATGATTACAAATTAACGACCAGGTTTCTCACTTTTACCATAATAGACTTAGCAGTAGTTTTCCTTTAGCCGCAAGTCATAATTTTACTCGAGTCATTGATTTTGTATTATATTTATATTATCTTATTTTAGGTTCCATAGGTCCTTGCAAAAGCGGTCATCGCTTCACTTTATCTAACACTTCAAAAAGAGGAAAGTGTCAATGTAAACCAGACTACGAACCATGGTCGGATGGATCCTGTTACAGATTGTATACAAAGGGTCCTTGTCCCAGTAATGAACTATTCGCATCTCCTTCCCGCTGCGTGCCACTTCCTTGTCGTAAATCGAGACTCTACTTTGCAGAGGAAAAAAAGTGCTTTAAAATAGGTTCGCAAGGACCTTGCAAAGCCCACGAGGTCGTCATCTTCGATTTTGAAGCGCGCCCTTCAATAGACGGAATAGCATACAATGGAGTATGCGGTTGCTCCAACGCCTTATCCATCGATTCTCCGGACAGTTGCGGAACCAAGAAAATGGCGGACTCTGATTGTCAACAGTCGCCTGGTATGGTGGATGTTGACAATATGTGCTATATGCTATACACCAAAGGTCCTTGCGAAGACGGTCAATGGCTAATTCCTAGTCACGACATCACAAACGACCGAAAAGGCGAATGCGTGTGCAAGCCCGGTTTCACAAAGCATTCCGACAGCGGAATAAAGGAAAACAGCTCCAAGGATGAGCTGTGTCTTCCGCCGACAGTTTCTTTGGCACGGTACTTGAATGAAAAGTATAACAAAGGAAGGTGATGAAGATAAACTAGTGCCATGAGAAGGTTATACTTGAATGAAACCAAAGTTTTTATCATATAAGCTGCACGTCATTACATACATGCACAACCGTAAAATATAAACTATATTATAGTATAATACATAGGATATCAAATAAGGTTCTAGATTATAAGATTATTTTTAAAACGCTATTCCACTATTCATAATTAATTAATGCATTTAAATTTAATTTTTAACAAAAAAATGATTTGATAAATTTCTTGAGAAATTTGCTGATTTTTGGGATCTTAAAAATCAGCAAATTTCTCGAGAAAATTATGAAAGCCTTTCTTTGTTAAAAACTAAATTTGTATGAATGTTTTTAATTGTTTTACATCAGCTGCATTTTTTATAATGTTGCATGGGAAAGGGTGGGGCCGTGCCAGAAATTTTTGAGTAATTTTTAAAAAAGTATTGTGACCGAAAGTGGTTAAATACAGAACTATATAAGCTAGCAATGAAACTAAATAATATTCATTAATATATTACATATGTGATTTTATGTTAATAAATTTTTTCACATTAAAAAATTTCACTTTTTTGCAAAACAATAAATATTTTTTTAATTTAATATTTATTACAATTTTCTGGCGGTCAATTAAATTATTTATTATATAAACAGTTATTTTATTATATTTATCAAATAGTTCTATAGAATTAGAATTAAGAATATACGTTGTAAATTATTAATGTATTTCATGTTGAAAGCTTTTAAAATAGTTTTAAGATGATTAAATAATAATAAAATATGTAATATTTTAATTTGAAATAATAAATTTCCCAATGTATAAAAAAATATAATTTCATTGTATTATACACGTAATTGCTTTCAAGCCTAAAATTTTATGTATTTATTTATCGTAAATTTTCCGCTATAACATGACAGGCGTTAGCCCAATGCGTTACAACTCTGTAAACACAATCAACAACTACTATATAAGTAGTGAGATATCAGACTGAAATCAATGACATATATTTTAGTAATTGTAATTGTAATCACGACACATCTATTTTATTTTAATAATTCATCGCGATATTTATCCGTGAGATTAGGAAAATTTAGGAAAACCTTATCTGTGATGGTCGATCGAAATTATAATTAAATAACAATCACAAGTTATGATCTCCTAAACGCGATAGAAATTTAAAAAAAAACACTAGTGTCTTTATAGGATTTGAACCCAGGCTTTTTGTGTATTTTTCACCGAAAAATACCGTTGGTTTATCATGTTGGTACATCAAAAAGCTTTTTATTTTGCTGCTTCCAAAGAATTTGTTTTTTTTTGTTGCTATTTTGTATATATTTTTTATTCAAAAACTGTTGTTAAATTAGTATTATTTATGAGTTTATAAGAATAGAGCAGAATATTTTTTTAATATTTAGAGAATAAATGTAAAATTAATATATAATACTATGTTATTATATTAAAATATTCTTGACATCGCGTAATTGGGAAATAAAATAATTTACGTTTTCTCAGGAAAGAATGCTTGAAGAGAAAAACTAGATTTTACATTCGATTATTTGTTTATAATATTAGGTGTATAAATAAGAGTATATTTTTTGGCGTTTGCGTTTTTTGTAATATATTTTATGTAAATGTCAAACCTATGTCTGATTTGATTTTACATATAGCAATAACTATGATATAACAACTTTAAATTTGATCCATCTAAAACGCAGTAGATAATTGACATTTGAATTATCATTTTTGAAAAAGTGTTGCTGTAAGGCTTTCAGAAAGTCTCATATTTTTTTATTTTCATTTCATAAATAGCTCACATTTTTTGGTCGAATTATATTTAAAGTGTTTTGTTTTTTATGATTTAATAATAAAAACAAATTATTATTTATAAATATTTTTTATTTAACAAAATGTCGATCGACGACCAATACGACGAAGAGCAAACTTTTCTATTTGAAAATTGCACTTGGTTCTGGGATGACGAAGAAAATTGCTTAAGGTTCATCAAGAAGGAAGTGAAACAGAAAGAACCGGAAGACGAAGCTTCTGTACCATCTGCCGAATTTGTTCTCATCGATGAAGACATTGATGTTTTGGAACAGGTTGTACTATCTGAAATATATTCGTCACTTCTACTAATACATTATGCAATATATCTTATAACAGTTAATACCTAAAACGTTTTAAACATGCAAATAAGTAAAAAATAGAAAGTGATAAAAAGTACTGCATCGAAATGTGTCGCATTAAAAAATCATACATATGCAAAGTGATTATGTTATAAAATCTATTCAATGTGTTCGTTTACGTTGTATACCCATATACATACATTGACAATATCTTTCAATCTTGGCGTAGGAATTTATTCGTTTGACATTTACGGAAGGAATTTCCGCAGTGAAAACTTCTGTATTAAATAATTGGAGAGGTTTAGTGTTGCGCAAGAAGATTTGTTTAAATATTTTCTAAGAATTTTTATTACAGTATCGATTCACGAAGCGGTACAGAAGAAAAGTACACGAAGGAGAAGCTGAAGTTGTGATACTACAGGTAAACTTAACAAAATAAATATAATATACATAAATAATAATTTACAATAATTTATAGGACATAAAAGACGTAGTATTATTTACAGCGCCAAACAAAATCTTAAACGTGAAATTAATTAATCTAATCCATGAAACTGCTTTCGACAGATTTCTCAGATCTTTAATTATATATATCAGATATTTTATTCAGGTATTTTATATACATAAATAAATAAACATACAATAAAGTAACTTAATCATTATTTATAGATATATGAAGTTATGAAATTTAGAACAGCACAGTGCAAAACCAAAATCAAAACCGAACATGGGGTCCAAATCGAATTACAGTGGTCACATAATTTAGCTGAAATAAGAGCAGTGCTTGCTAAAGAATATTTTTATCTTATTTTTGGTAATTATTGAATATATTAATACAAATGAAGTATATGTAATTTTTAATACATCATTTTAATTGTAGAAGATCACGTGCATTATAAAAGACCGAAGACTTCTTTAATCAAGGTTGAAAGCTTTTTAACAGAATCTTTATTTCGGTTGGTTCTGCAGATGGTTTGGATAGCCATGAACAGAAAGAATTTTCGAATCATAGGTTGTTTTGTATTGTATTTTATTATATGTATAATATTAAAATTACAAATTATTTTTATCATTTAATCACATTTCCGATTTTATATGATTGTTTAAATAATGTACAATATCTTTCACATAAATCGGGAAAAAATCTTAATCTGATAACTACGTTTACTAAGCGTATCAAAAAATAATTTTGTTTCAACCAGCTTCATAAGCATTTCTTCAATGGTGGTTAAGTGTTATTTTATTTGATGTAACTATTTCGTTTCCTCATAAGTCAGAGATCGACGAAACAATAGGTATATTATATTTTAAAACGAAATTGTCCATACAAATATAATCATAAACTTTACTTCTTATGACTAGTTTCTAACTCGATTTCTTTTTAACTCATTAATCAACACATTCTAGAATGCGAGATCAACAGAATGTTCCGCTCCGATATTTTCAATATAAGCCTCCACAGACCGGATCAAGATTTGCCACTGTTTAGCGAAGAAGAACGACATATATTATATGGAACATACCATACGTCGAAAAAAAGTAAACTGATTTTCGGATCTGAGCGCATCAAGAAAAATATTTACAAGACAAATTCTCCAGCTGCTGAAGCACTGTTGCATTTTGATGGAGATATCAGAGTTATGGGAATCTTTCAGATAGGATTCGAAAAGTGTGATACTAGAATAGCATTTTTGGAAGATTTATTTTGTGCACCAGAAGAATCTTTTGCTGTCAATGGAATAAGTATCGGGATTTTAGGGTTCGATAGGAAGATATTTGATTCACTACTGATTCCGATCAAGAAAGCAGATCTTTATAGGTTGTATTATTACTTATCTTTAATGTAGTTAGTATTTATAATATATAATTGTTTACAGTGGTGTCAGTACAAGTCAAGCTTCAACTGAAAAATCAATAATCTATGGCGATATTGATATACCAAAACCTTCCATTGAGTATGTATAATATATTTTATTTATATAGTGTAGAGTGATCTATAAATCCGATTATATTTTAATTAATTTTATATTATAGAGGAATAGATAAAATTGAATTTAAAAAACTAAAATATATACAAAGGCCATCTAACGATTATCAGAGGCAGAAGTGGATTAAGAAATATATTTTGAGTACATGTCGCAGAAAAATATAAATCGCTTATTAAAATTTATTTATTGGGCTTACATTGTTATTGGAATCTTCTGGTTTTAATTTACTCGTCATTATTTTTTCACTTTTATGACGATTCGAGTATTTTTCTGAAAGATTGACAAAAATTTTAATATTTGTTGAAATTCATATAACATATTAAAATAATAGATATTACCAAAAAATAATTTGTGTATATTGTTAAAAGGCATTTCAATGCATAGTACTAAAATTATTGATGTCAATATGACGATTATAAATTCTGTTATATTTATCTAAAAAATAAATAAATTAATAATGTTACAAATCATATTTATTAATAGCACACATACCAATTTGAAAATAGTGTAAAAATCTGAATGTCTCTGTATTCCGACATTATAAAAAAATATAGGAAACTGTGTCAGATATACAGCATATGATATTTTAGTAAAAAATGTGAATCCTCTCCAATCTAAAAATTTTCCAAACCATCCTGAAACAATATAAAATATTTACACGATTTATCTTATAATTAATAACCACTTAATACGATACCTGCGCAATTATTTTCGCAAGCCCAAATTGCCCACAAAATAAAACTGCCCCATAATATAGGAGCAAAAGCGCTATAGTAAGCTGCTTCTAAAGAATTGTATTCATAGTCCAAAACTGCCATATGCATCGGACCTATTCCTACTAATAATCCTAAACCTACACCTAAAAACCATCCGAAGGTCGCTTGAGACTAAAAATACATCACAAATATTAGTTTGTATACTCTGACTAGTGTTTATTCGTTAATTATACAAACCTTCGTCAAGTAAACGTTGCTTCTTTTGAAACAAGCCATTCCTATTCCCATCAAATAAATCGTAGCTCGATGAGTTGGAAGAATGTATGAAAAATTTGCAGAATCGAAATATCTGAATACTCTAAAATTAAATTACCATTAAATGAGAAATTTGCTCTTTTACAGAAATGCATTTACTTAAATACTTACGGCATACCGCTATAAACAACCATAGATAATTTTTTGCTCAACGCTACTGAAAATCGAATCTTTGTAGAGGCTATGGCTATTAATAATAATATGAACATTCCCTTATCTTTACACTTCCATATTATAAAAATAGCTATTGGCGTAGCTAAAAATAATTGCATGTCTATCCCTAAATGATGCGTGTGAGTCAAACACTAAAAAAATATTAAACATATATTATATTTGTTATGCCTGCACTACACTCTCTGGAAGTTGGCCAAGGTTGGCCAACCGAGAACGGGAGGTAAAGTGGAGGTAATTTAGTCGACTTAGCCAGCTTCGAGCGCTTCCGAACATTGTCGGTAAACGGACCGAAGTCAAAGGAACCGAAGTCGGAGCTGCTCTTTCGAGCGCGAGCGGTGAGATACTTCCCCTTTCGCTCTCTCGCGTGTTAAGTGACGAAAGTGAGAGAGATAATGATATGGTGTTTCGCAAACTGAGATAGAACAAGTAACTCGGTTCAATTTCAGTATGCGCGTAGGCGTCCTATGGTCAACACGCATGTCGAGCGCTGCATTGTGGTCACGTGGTCAAATTATAATACCACATGCATATCGGGGACTTCAACAGACTCTTACTGACATCTTTGAATATTTTAGGGCACCAAAAGGGATTAATTATATTTTTGATAGTATATTATTTTAACAGATATCGTTATTATATTTTTTTCATATAAAATTAAATAATTAGTGGTACTTGATTTTGTTAAAAAAAATATTTTCCGATATCCTTATGTATTTTCCTAGATCGGTTTATATAAATGTTACACCATAACGAATTCTTATTTAGAATCGATGGCGACAAATTCTAGGATAGTTACACATGTGGTGTTTGTATTCTGAAGTATAATTTTTATGCCTTACGGTATTTTACAAAAGCCAACAAAGATTTTGCGTAAATTGAATATTTACGACCGAAAAGTTTTCATTGATATTGTATTGGTGAGTGCCCACACAAACTTTTATAATTATCAGTAGCGTAATTTCAATAATATGACTATTTAAAAATTGCGATTATTTGGCACATTTTTCGATCGCGCGCAAATATGCCAGCTGTACGTGACAGCAGCCGCCGTGCGGACGTCATTCACGGCCGCCGTCCGGACGGCATAAGAAATTTGTGGCAGTGTGGGTGACCTCGGCCGACTTCAGTTGAACTTCAGTTCGGACAACTTCCAGAGAGTGTAGTGCAAGCATTACAGTGAATGCGTATTACCAATTGCATATCTTAATACATTTTCCCTGGTAGATACATTGATATTTAAACTAGTGAAAATATAATTGAACTAAAAGGCACTAGTGAAATTATATGCTGCACTAAAATGTCTATGAAAATAATCTAACAGTTGCGAAACGTCCGCTTGCTGTTCAAACCCAAGCCTAACCTTAACGAATTAACTAAGCCAAACTTTCCCTAATTAAAGTTCTAAAACTAACTATAGTTTTTTAACTTTCATTAGGTGATGTTTGGGTTTGGCTAAATATATTTGAAATATATTTAGCCAAACCCAACTATATAAGTATTTTTTCTCTATATATGTATATAATCATGTTAAAATACCAGATCATTAGTTTTATTGATAGCAGTAAATTGTTAATCAATTATTTGATTACTGAGTTAGTGAAATTATATTTATACTGACAAAAATATAACTTCACTGGTAATACATATTCACTGTAATATGTACATTTCATGCAATACCAGTATTTTAAAATTTACTTACCATGTTTTCAAAACCCATGTAATTGTGGATAAACAAAATATTCTTCCACATGTTGGCTTTACAGAGTCTCGAGTGTTCTTCAATGATTACACCCCATTGAGGACCGTTTCCCAAGTCAGGAAGGACAAATGTGCAGAAGAGTATCAATGTAAGCATATTTGGCAGGATTCTGAATAGGCGATTTATGAATCTGTATTTAAAATTGATCTTTCCTAATTTGTTAATGTCTTCTATGAAACTCGTTGCGTTTAAAAAGCCGCTCAACAGTAGAAAAGAATCTGTGTATAAAATTGCCGTTCTTCCTATCACACTCCAAGGTAGAGTAAATATCTGTAAAAAGATTGTTTTTTAAAGGTTTCATTAAATAATTCAACTTATTTTAATCGTACTTTTGCCATGTTAGTCTTGTTTACATATGGATTGAAAAATAAAGATACTGTTTTATGGGATAAAAGAAGGCCTAAAGCATTTAGACCTCTAATGCCATCTAATCCAGGAGCATTACTAACAGATTTTAAATGTGTTAATTGCTTAATGTTTTCTTTTAGAGAAAATGCCTTCAATACTTTGAAAAATATGCTCTTATCGTTTATATGTTCATAATTAATAGTTGTTCCATGAATTATGCATATAAATATTATTCCAAATATTAGTCTAAAATTAAAAAAAATATATAAATAAGAAATCATTAATATTAGAAATAGTGCATGCATATACTTACAACGTAAATATTTTTCCTACGGAATAATGTCTATCTTTATCTTTCGTAACACATAAATTATTATTTATATAAACTTCAGCTTCATAGTCAGTTAAAGCTCTTTCCATCTCAATTTGAAGATCTGCAGATGAACAAGAAGCCGGAAGACAAACTCCCCAATGTATTGTTGATATCTTAGGCACTCTATGAGCTATCTAATAAAATGTAACAAGCATTTAAAAATATATGCAATATAATATTTTATTGTTAAATTATAAAATATGAATACACACATCAGTCAAGTTGCTTCTAGCCCAATGATGTGAATAAACCATCGAATCAATATCTTTGCGATAATTTTCTATGGGTATGCGAAAATTAGCTAAGCAATATTGTCCTTTGATTGGTTCAGTTACACTCAGACATTGATCAAAATCGCCGAATTGATTCACATTTCCGTTTAGTATTCCGGATGGCAGTTTTGCAGTAGAATCCAGCACTAATTTATAATAGAACTTGTATTAAAAATGTGCTTAAAAATAATATTTTATGCAAATAAACACTTACTTTTTAACGCCCATATTTCCATATTTTCAGCTGCTGCTAAAACTTTCGCTGATTCTTTCAGGCAAGTTTCACTTGCGTTGTATTGTGGCAGTAAAAAGCTAGGAAATTTGTTCCATTTCTTTTGGACAAATTCTTTAGAATTTGCAAAGCATTGTTCGCAATCGAATTTATTCAAATGTATTCTTGGCATATGCGTTTCATTTGCATCACCTTTTGAAGTATTTACAATTCGAGCAAATGTTAATACTACTATGATTATGAGACTGTTTACCCTGAGCTCCATTTGTGACTGCTTGTGTACTAAAATTTTGATTGAATTTGTGATGGTTTTATCGATTCATTATTTAACACATTAAGCGCCAAAATGTTTTTTTCTGATAAATTAAAATCGATCATGGATAATAACACTACTTCCTTTATACACGATTGAATCACTAGATTGCAAAAAGGAGAACTTAAACACATCAAAAAAAAAAAAACGCTTTGATTTTTAGTATTTAGGGATTATTATAATCATTTAAAACTTTTCAGTATTTATATAAAAATCTTACTATTATCCAGCATCCTATTTGTTCCATTTTAAGCACGCGCTAAACGGGTTATCGAAAAAATGAAGTGATACAAAACGCTTTGTTGTCATTGTCATTCATGTTATAACAATGGTTATTATTTAACGTTTTAAATGAGCTATTCGTTCGCGATGAGTGCTGGAAATAAATAGGCAGTCAATTGTACTTATCTTTTACTACTACAATTTTTTTGTCACTAGCATAATACAAAATGAAAAGTTTAGAATTGTAAAAAATATATTTATATTTAATATAAGTATTATATAAGTCTGATTAATTTATTGATAAATAAAAAGAGCCAATTATAAAGGTCGTTGAGCTACTATTAAGTACGTATTTTAATGTCCTTGTGATTATTTACAATTTGTAAAAACTTTTTATGACTGTTATTAGAAATTAGAAAGTTTATTGAAAACCGAGGAAGGAAAAAACTGATTGTTTCATAGGATGAGGAAATAAATATAATATTAACCTGCTGCATAGAGTTGTGAACCACATCCAGTCGGGCTTTAATAAAAAAATGACAACAGGAGCAGTATTTTTGGATATAGCCAAAGCGTTTGACAAAGTATACCATGATGGTATACTATTTAAACTTATAAAATACAAATTTCCATCTGAACTGGTCAAAATAATTGAATCTTTTCTCAAAAATAGAACCTTTAAAATTAAATTGGAAAACCATCTATCGAGACCGAGACCTATTCTGGCAGGCGTTCCGCAGGGATCAATTCTGGGTCCATTATTATTTACAATTTTTACTAGCGACTTTCCCTCCAAGCCATATAAAAAAGTAATTACTGCCCTATTCGCGGATAATACCGCCATTTTATGCTCTTATAAAAACCCCCATCGTGCAATAATTCATCTTCAAAACAAACTCAACACTATTCAAAAGTGGTTCGATAAGTGGCTAATAACAGCAAATCCCAACAAAAGCGTCGCTGTAATGTTTAATCGCAGGAGAAAACACGCTTATGCTAATAATAATCTCTCTAAATTAAAAATGTACGATAAAAGCCTCGAATGGCAAAAATCAGCCAAATACTTAGGATTAACTCTGGACTCCAAATTAACATGGAAATCCCATATAAATAACATAACTTCAAGAGTCAAAACAACTCGTGCTCGTCTATATCCATTATTAAACAGAAAGAGCAAACTAAATGTAAAAAACAAACTGCTCCTGTACAAATCGATCATCCGACCAGTTATTTCATATGCCTCCCCCGTCTGGGGAGGTATACTTAGTCGTAATTATTCGAAATCACTACAAACGCAACAAAATATTGCGCTAAGAATGGCGACAAATGCCCAATGGTTTGTCCGAAACTCAAATATACATAAAGATTTAAAAATAGACACTTTACGCGATTATTTCGATAAACTTAAAGTAAATTACCATGACAGAAACAAAAATCATTCTAACCCATTAGTTAAAAACCTTAATAAGGTAACATGAATATTTGTAAAAAAAAGTGCTAGCTAACGTAACAAGAAACAATTTTTTTTTTTTTTTTTACTTTTTTTTTTTTTTTTGTCTTAAAAATAAATAAATAAAAGTGAGAACCAATTAATAGATACCCAGGTAAATGGCTTTGGCCAGGAACTGGTAAAAATAAATATTAGACACTGTATAATATTAACCTCTTCGTGAACCACGTGTGTATCGGAAACATTGAAACTATAATCTTTCAGCAAAAAATGTTTCTTAATTTAAATTATATTGTTTAGGAAAAAAAGAGGCTGAAAATTGACTCACTTATTGTTTAAACTTTAAAGTCTTGCAGAATTATGAAGTTTCAATAATTACTATACACTACAATATACGCCCACCCGCGGACAGCATACTGTCATGGACGCTCACATCCTGAGAATGACTCCACCATACAAGCACCGTAGCAGAGAGAATCTTCCACCGACAACATCCCTGCGCTAGCTTCTCAGCCACTGTTCGGAGAAAACATCTCGCCCATCATAGTCTGTAGCAATATGTAATATAATCTAATAAAATTATCACTAGTTACCACTTGCGTCTTACTGGCTGCAAAGTCACGCCCCAATGGGTTACTAAAGCTTAAATTTGAATTAATAAAAATGGTAATACTCTGTAAAAATGTAATTACCGTCGATGATTTGGGAGTGACATTGGAGCAGTTATGCGCCAAAATTTGGGATTAGGTGTCAATGATGCTCGGCTTTGTTATGCGGAGCGCGTATCACTTTAATAATTTATTGGCGATTCGCGTGCTGTACGATACACTTGAATATGGCTGCAATGTATGCAATCCCGGAGAAGCGTAGTATTCTTTATTGTTGGAGAGAATTAAAAAAAAATTAAATATCTCTACAAATACGGGTCGTATTCGTATTCGTATCCTAGTGCCTTTTTGGATACAATTCATTGAATTCTCTACTCAATGAAGTTGCTAAAGAGCGGTATCGAGAATCCGTCAACGCTAGGCGATAATGCCCTGGAAAGTCGCGATCGCGTCCCTTATTCTTTCCCGTCGCAACTAGAATATCAGCGGTTGAAAACGCTTGAGAAGGATGTTTTTTTCAATTATGTGTGATAATATTCATTTACACAAATGCACATTTTTTTTAATATTCAATGGTGTAATTATTGTTTGTATAATAGCCATTATGACACATTGGGGAAACCTGTCAAGTCAGGTTTGTAATAAAATAAATAATAATACATATCCACGTGAATTCTTAATAGCTCTAAAATAATAATACTAATACTACTAAAGCAAAACACATTAGATTACCACCAGTGGCGTAGCTAGCGTATGTGCCGCCCGGGGCAATCCTTAAATTGCTGCCCCCCTTCCCCATACATGTTTTGCAGTGTCATAAAATCAGCATTTCTTAGAATAATAAATTGATTATTGTTAAGCTCTTGATGTTCGTAGATTTACATAAATTTTAATTTATTCAGGGTTAAGAACCACACTAGACGATTCCATCGTGAATATGCCGCCCCCAAGCTAGTGCCGCCCGGGGCGGACCGCCACCTCCGCCCTACCATAGCTACGCCACTGATTATCACAAAAAATCCAAAGCCTTATATATATAATAACATAATTAAAACTAACCTAATATACAATATATGTACATAAATAAAATATGTGAATGATTGTAAGTCAATGCTTACACAGCATCTGTTTATTTAATTTACAAAATATTCATATTATATTGCTGATAAATATTTTAATAATGGTTTTAAACTTGCCTAAATGTGTTTACACACTATTTTAATATATGTTGATCTTCATAAATATCTATAATACATATAGTAGTAGTAATTTAATAAACATAAAAATATAATTTTGCACAATATTTTTAAATTACAACAATAGCAATATAATTTACCTTTTTTGTTTACAAAATCAAAGTTATAATCATTAGTTACAAGATTGTATCATTAGATCATATGCGATACATCAATTAATTTATTTATCAAACTATATCAGCTTTATTATTTTCGCAGTCTAAGATAGATGTATTGTGGTCTATTGTATATTTAGTTGCAAAACTTTTCTTTGTATAGTAATTTTAGAATTCGAATGACCATCATTTGACTAAAATAAAACAATGTTATGTCTATATAAGTGTAATATTTTGTGGAATAGTAAAATTTCATCATCGACTATGCATTTTTAATAATTAAAATTACGATTTAATTTTGACAGTCATACTACATAGTGAAAATAAAAGTAAGGAAAAATTGCTTCATAAGATTACCTTTTATAAATTCAAAGTATAATATTACGAACAATATTTTAATATTATTATATATTAATTTTCCTTTACTTATTACTTGTATATGGAAATATAGCTTACTATATGCAAATGTAAGGAAATTTTCAATCGCAGTAAAAAATACAGTACAGATAAAGATGAACTATTTCTGCAGTAATAAATCAATAATGTTGCCTAATTAGCACAGTTAAAACCACGGGCATTTCAAAAGTGAAAGATATTGATATATTAAATAAATTATTCTTATTGTTAATAAAGGATATTTTTAATGTTACACAATTTTTAGTTGAAAACGAACTGACGTTAAAACATTTTTGTTGTACTTCATCATTACAAGTTTTATTTTCAGTATATATTGTAGCCATATATTTATTTTACTTCCAGTATTTGTATGATCAGTCAATATGTACTATTTCTTGGTTCCGCCAATTGATTTTGATAAAATATGTTTATTTTGTATTAATACATAACTAATCGGAATGCCAAAGTGACACGTATTGTTCAATGGTCACCAGGGCTCTGAAGGGAATAAATCCGTTTTACATTACAGCGGGCACTACGAGGAGTCAGCAGCTGTTTCTAAATAAAAACCTAACTCTTGGCCCCCTGCCATCTCGGCTCAGTGTGCTAACTTCACACGGACCGAATTGACACACCGTCTCCGTACCCTGGTCAACCTGGATCTGCTTCCTCCCATTCCGTTCCAATAAAATAAAATACATAAGCGATAAAATCAAAAGTGCTAGTCTAAATTTAAACTCCCGGCGCAAACGAAGACCACGTGCTTGTTGTGACATGGCAGTGCATCTCTCGAATACAACCCGTGCTCTGCGATAAGAGGTCCAGATCAAGACCATTCATGCTTGACACAAATCGCTCAGATGGCTTGCTGATTCCGCATACTCCGAAGAAGGAATGACTCCTTCAAAGTGCTTCCTCGGCTTCTCCGTTGCTTTCTTGCTGCTTGCTTCTTCAGTATTCGCATTCCGGCTGCGCGATGTCCCCGCGACGAAGTCTTCGAACGACGGTCCTTTGGTGCAGAAGGCGAAATGCGACACGTGCGGAAAGCCTTCGTCCACTAACGTAAAGATCAAAGGAGCCGAGGAAGAAAAATCGCTTTTCAATCCGATGGTGAAAGCGGCGAGCAATGTTGACAGTCTGCCAAGAAAACCGATTGCTTTTCTTAAGCCTACGACAAATTTCAAGGTCGGCAAAGAAAAGGATGACAGCGACGATGACGAGGACGACGATGATGACGACGACGAAGACGACGATGGTGTTGTGGATTTGGATAGTAGCGACGATGAAGACAAAATTAGTCTTTCAAAATTTGCATTAAAACAAAAAAATAGTAAAGATAATAAAAAATATATAAATAAAAACGTCAGATCGGATGATGACGATGATGATGAAGATGATGATGATGGTGATAAAAATGATTCAGATGACGATAAAGGCAGTAAACAAATAAAAAAAGAAAAGAAAAACGATTTGGACGATGATGATGATGATGATGACGATGATGATGACGATGACGATGACGATGACGATGACGATGACGATGACAATGACGATGACGATGACGATGAAAATGATAATGAATTGAGTAAAAAATATAAACTTAAAACATCCACTGAAAGGCAATCTAAAGTTTCAAGTATTAAAGAAAAAGAAAAGATTCGTCAAAATCCAATAAATATCCAATCTGACGACGACGACGACGACGACGACGATGATGATGATGATGACGATGACGACGACGACGAAGATGACGATGATGATGACAGCGATAAAGAGCTGATCAAAAACACTGTAAGCAAAACATCTTCTGAAAAGCACACTAAAGTTTCAATCGGTAAAGAAAAAGAAAAATTAAAAAATACTAGGGATAACCAGAAAGGTAAAAATACTGAATCAGATGATGATGACGATGACGACGACGATGACAGTGATGAAGAACTGTTAAAAAAAAATTTAGTTAAAACTTCTGCTGAAAAGCAGACTAGAGTTTTAATTGGTAAAGAAAAAGAAAAACTTAAAGATAACAAGGCAAATCAAAAAGGAAAGAATATCGAATCAGACGATGATGACGACGACGACGACGATGATGATGATGATGATGATGATGATGATGATGATGATGATGATGATGATTATGATGACGATGACAGTGATGAGGAACTGCTAAAGAAAATTTTAGTTAAAACTTCTGCTGAAAGACAAACTAAAGTTTCTAGTAGTAAAGAAAAGGAAAACCTTAAAGATAATAAGATCGGACAAAAAGAAAAGAATGAATCAGATGATGACGATGATGATGATGATGATGATGATGATGATGATGATGATGATGATAATGACGATGACGATAGTGACAATGATGACAATGATAGGAAAAATTCTAAAGGAAAACCAAATGACGCTACAAAAAAGCAAAATAAAATTGAATCCGATGGCAGTGACAACGACGACGATGATGATGATGATAGTGATGATGAAATGATTAAAATATCGATAACTAGATTATCCTCTGAAAAACTTACTAAAGCTCCAAGCAGTAAGGAAAAACTTATTAAGGAGTTGACAGAAAAGCCTGTAAAAATCAGTTCTAAAGAAGTAAAGACTTCAACAACAAAACCAATCAAAACTGCTGATGAGAAAGTAGAAAATAAAATTGAAAAATTAAAAGAAGAAATTAAACCAAAACCTACAGTAAAACCACCAGTAGCTGCAGTGAAGCCATTAACTCCCCAGACAAAACAATCAGCTCCAGAAAAACCACAACCAAAACCAACTCCTCCAGCTCCTCCAGCTTCTAAGCCAACTGAAATTAAAAAAGTGGATAAAGTGATTGTTAAAACAGAACCAAGTGAAGCTAAAAAAACGGTGAAACTCTCAGTGGAACCAGTAAAAGAGAAGAAATTAGAAGCTGTTAAAAAACCTTCACCAGAAGTCAAGAAAGAAGTTGCAGATAAAATTAAAAAGCCAGAAGTGAAAAAAGTTATTCCTGAACCATTGATTAGCGTTTCAATTAAAACAATCGAAAATAAGAAACCTGTTGAAAAGGCAGAGAAAAAAGAAGTCAGTCATTCTACAACTCATATCTTACCAAAGTCTCTAGAAAAATTGCAAAAAATGCAACATGAAATGGAACAGGAAGCCAAAACTGAATCTCAACTTAAAAAAACAAGCGATGAACCTAAAAAGAGCGATAAAAAAGATAGTATACATGATAAAATCGAAAACTCTAAGAGTAAAAAAGATGATTCTAAATCAAAAAGTGATAAGGGTAAAAAATCTGATCACAAGTCAAAAGTGAGCGAAGCGATCCAAAGAAAGAACTATTATGAAAGTAGTTTTGAAGACTTTTATACATTTTTCCCAACGTTTGCGCCAAATTTCAGCCGAATACATAATCCAGAATGCAGACGTCACGGTCAGATAATGCTGAGACAACTGCACGGTGGCAAAATGTGGCCTTTGCAAAGCGAGTATTCAGAATCATTACAATATGCTTCTATATACGTAATGAATGTATAAACATTGTTGATTTTATAGTGCTGGATGCAACAGCAAAAGTGCCATCGGGTATTCTACGAGGTAACAGCCATCAGTTTGGAGAGTTTGATGAATGTTTATCTTCAGGAGCAAAAGTGCGTCTCAGAACTGGGTCTTTGGTGCGAGTGACGGGTCGTTATTGTCTCGCACACATCGATATCAAACCGGCTTCAAAGAACAGTGCTTCAAGATTACCACTACACTTTGCTCATGCTAGGGATTTCATCAAAAGCACACATGAAGATGTATGTTAATAATAATAATGTATCTCTAAAGTGATGATTTTTTAATATAATGTGTTTCAGTCTGGACATTTCATTCCACGATTTACAACAATTAATTGGGGGGTGTGTTTACCGGCTTCTTGTGATGCTGATGAAGCCAAGTTTGTAGTACGCGATGCTCTCAGGCATTACAATCACTCCAGCGGCATGAGTTTTTATGTGAACGTTGATCCAATAGACTGTCATACTGTAAAACCGCACTGGTGGAATAAATGGATGGAAATTCCAACACTATTAACAGTGTAAGTTGTTAAAAGTATCATTTAACTGCAATTCTGAGACAATCATATCAATTAGTTTTGAAAAACTTTTACCCACTGTAAATGTATTTTTGTACTTGTATTGTACACATTGAAAAATCAACTAAGAATAGTAAATAAAAGTACTAAAAACTAATTGAACATTTTCAGTTCGGATTACCAATGAAAGATATAATTTATTCATTGTACAAATATCACTTTATTTGCCAATTACTAAATATTTTGAAATAAATACTGTTCTGATAATAGAACCAGAATCATAAATTTTGACACGTCAGAATGATATTGTTTTACTTTTTTTGAATGAATGGTATTAATATGATCAACAAGCTGAAGTTTTCAATTCACAAAATGCTTATTAAAACGAAATGGCCTTTTGCATTCAGTTAAAAATCTAACGTATCCATACACCAGTTCTACAGTAAGTATAGAATTGATAATAACCTCAGCTTGTCAATAAGAAAATTGGCATTGGAGTCAAAGAATATAATATCATTTTTGGATTTTAATTTGTTTCCATATAATGTTAAACTTACCAGTAACTTAAAACCAGAAGATCAATCAATTCTACTTAAGTTACACTAAGAGTTTGTTAAAATATCTCACAGAACATCTTTGGCCCACAAATTTGCCTGACCTCACTGCTCTTGACTATTATTAATGTGGATATTATAAGCAAGAAGTGTACAAATCTATACCACCTAATCAAAATGAACCAAAAGCATCAAAAGAGTGATTCTTAAACAAATATCGTAGACACATTACCAACAGAAATAAGCAGTGCTTGATCAGATTCAAAGCGAACAATAATAGAAATAAAAGACATCTAAATTCTAACTTAACATTACGACGGGTATTAAAACAATAGAGATATTATTTCTGTAGCAATAGTTTTATACCAAATTATAAACATTACCAATCCAGCACGCAAGCAGTTAATACCAATATTTGTGTTTTAGTATATTCTATACTGTCGTCATCGGAGTGACGGTATATGCAACTTTGAAAGACACAGTACCATCAAATAATAATGCAATTGAAGAAAATAAAGAAGCTGAAAACGAAGAAGGCGAGAATTCTGATGATGCTCCAAATGATGAAGTTGCAGTAATAGAAGAACCCTCCGGTAAAGCGAATAATAGTTAAATATACATAACAATAATAATATGTTTTTTAAATTCCATTATATAGATCCTCCCCCTAAGAGTGTTATAGTAGAAGCTTTTTCTATAAAGCAATCTATGGATAAGTTATTAAGAGCTGGAAACGCTGACGGTGATATAGAATGTATTCATGGAATTAAAGCTCTATGTACTTTGGTGCTGTACGTGGCACATAAACTTATACCTCTAGGAATGGTGCCATTTACAAATAGAGCCTTTTTAACTGAGGTAATCCTACTTTAACAATTTCCATAAATATAGTTTAATAGTAAATTTGAATTTATTATATATTTTAGGTATCAAATTCACCGTTTTCTTCAGCTCTACGTGCAAGCTTATTACACACTGATACGTTTTTGATCATAAGTGGAATTCTTACGGCATATCACATGAGTAAAGATCTCGATAAGACTGGATCTATACCATGGTTTCAGAGATTCGTTGCAAGATATATAAGGTACGTTTAATATGTAAAAATGTATTGTCCAATGACAGTATCACCAAACATGTTTGGTGATACTGTCATTGTGGTAAAATATACATAAAGATAGTTTAAGCATTTGTTAAATTAATGTGCATTACTTTAAAAAAATAAAATTTATAACAATCTTAAACAAACATAAACAACCGATTAAAGGTGTGGCTAGATGATCTGTTATTATTATATGGATTTTTTTATTTTAAGATAAGTATGTATGACCAATGTTTTCTTAGGAAATGCGACCGTACAGGGTTTACAAATTTAAAATGTTATTTAGCATAATTCTTGATAATCACTGTCGGCAGGCTTTAGTGGACCAGCAACATGACTTTCGTCCACGTCGTTCCAGATTGATATCACCTACAATGACTTTATTTGATAAACTTTGTCATGACCTATTTTTCTTGAGTGGCTGCTGTCAGTATCAGGCGCTTATGGTGAGATAAATTCCCTTGCGCTCGCTCGCGTGTTAAGTAATGAGAGTGAGTGAGAGATAAAGGAGTGCGTTACCTGCGCTCCGCACCCCCACTTTTTCTCCCTCACTCTCGTTACTTAGCACGCGGGCGAGCGAAAGGGAATGTACTTCACCGTATGCGCCTGGTCAGTATGTGAGTTATGGTAATCGTCGCTCAGGAGTACCACAGGGGTCCAAATTGTGTCCGTTACTTTTTATTATGAATTAATTATTCTTTCTATATTTATTACTTACAATAAGGTACTTTCTACGTTTCTATGGAATTCCTCGATTTGGCCTCCATTATATTTTATACTTTGGAGTGCACATAAAGTGTTATAAAAAACTTTTTTTTCTGTTCTATATTGTGTGAATAAGAATCCTGACTCACTTAAAGGATAGTACCACAGTTGAAATGCTTAAATTTCATAGCCTGTATAGCTGTGACAATACAAAAATTGCTGCAATTATGCACTTTCAATTGCTTTTTGAACCAAGGTGCTTGCTGCAAATCACAGTTTAGAACAACATAGATGTGTTTGAGCCATAATTATTCACACTTTACTGTTTATATGAGAAGCTGCATTATAACTGATGGACCTGCTGGTGTATTTAAATTGGCCGACCCTCTTCGATGGTTACCAAGCTCTAGTTGTGCATTTGTATCTCTACATATAACCATAAATATCCATTTCAAATCTACGATGCTCCACTTCAAATATAATTGCATTTAGTAATAACTATATCATCTATGGGTTCTGCCAGGAGTGCAATATCGTCTTCATATTGCCCTCCGTTCACTTGTCCTCTTTGAAACTGTACTAACTTTAGAGTACACATTGAATAGCATGGCTGACTATAAACGCATCTGTCGTATTTTTCTCTGGATGAAAGATGTGATTGCTTGCTCATAATCTATTACTATTGTTGCCTTCTGATAAATGCAGCAATCTCAGGTCTGTGTCTTCTAGGTCATTTTATTTTATTCTATCATAATTTAATTGGGCAAACGATTTTTAAGAGTCTATGAAACATATGTACAGTACACAAAGTTTTCAAACTCTTGTAGCAGAATATTGCTTCTCTTGTTAAGACCGCACATTAAACCAAATTATTTTCTACTAAACACGTTTGCTACGAATATGCCGATGTAATTTTTAAAATAGTCCAATTAGTTGGATCAACTTTTGTAGTGATGCATTTTAGGTATTACAATAAATATTAACTCCAATCATTATTGTTGAATTGCCTGCATTTATTGATTAAATTAAATATTTGTGTCGTTTATGTATTATTGCGTCAACATTTAGTAGCTTTTTAAATTCCATTGAAATTCTGTGGTAATTTATACTGAATACATAATTCAATTAAAAAAATAAAATTTAATCCTCAATATTTATGATATGCTAAAAATATTGGTATATTTTACACCAAAAAAAACATTGACGCATTTTTAAAATGCGCTCAATCGATTATGACGCATAAGAATAATGTAAGAACTAGTATCATACAGAAAATAAAATTTATTTATAATGCTTTTAAAAATAAAAATTATTAATTGAATCCAAATATAAATAAAAATGTTAATGAAATTTAAAAAAAATTGGTTGTATTTTATAACAACAGAAATAATATGACTCTTGAAATTAATATATTATTTGAAACCATCATACATTACTTGATTATATATAAATATACTTTTACCAATATATATACATACATATATGTAGGATGTTTTCTTGTATAGGTAATAAATTTAGCAAAGTTTAGAACCATTATTAAAATATTTATTATTTCACTTGTGACTAACTTCATGAGCTAGGCTTTGTTTTGTGTGCTAATTATATAAATTCATGACGTGTCAGTTGTACAGATTTCCTAGCAAAAACTAACCTGTCAAATTCGAATAGAACCCCCGGAAGTTTGTTACATTCAAATTTACTAGCAACATAAAGTTTAGTTATTTTAACATTTTTACATGAATATGAGTCAAATAATTTTTACCTTTTATTTGCGATAAAAATTGAAACAGGTTTATTGCCCTTAAATTAGTAGCAGTGTTACGTGTACCTTAAAGATTGGCCAGCAGGTACACATAAAAAAAAAGGTTTATTATTTGATAGATAGAGACATCTATTAACAAAAACAGATATTAAAATAATTATAAAACAAATTTAATCAATTTTAAAACCATTAATAAAACATGTATTATTTTACTCCCAAACAACTTTAATGCGGTCCACGTGGATCTGTGTGTTTTAACATTAATTCTCATTTACATATATAATAATAAAATATATAAAAAGTGGACATGTTTAATATTAATTCTATATACCACATACGTAGATATTACTTAATATATGCTTGCACCCTTATTCCACACAATACTTCAATGCAATTTTCTCTTTATAGATTGACCCCCGCTTTATTGGCTGTATTACTATGGTACGCTTACATATCTGATAATTTGGGAAACGGACCATTGTGGGGCACGGTCGTTACAAAGAATGCCGAACTGTGCCAATCGGGCATGTGGCAAAATTTGCTATACATACAAAACTTCTTCCCGTTTGAAGATATTGTAAATATACGTTCATTTATAATGCTTTAATAATTCTAAATCATTATATTAGGAGATGTGTTTCTAGTGTGCCACTCATACTCATCAACTAGCTTTGGATATGCAATTGTGGTGGCTGACTCCAGCGACGGTTTGGGCTCTCCGTTACAAACCCGGATTTGCACTCGGATTTTTGGGTATTTTACACTCCATGGCCGTTTGGTTGCGATATTCGGCAACAATGTCCGATAATCTATCGTTGGTCATCTTTCACGGAATATCGTAAGATGTTGTCACTATGTGATAATTTTAAAGCATACAACTAATGATATATTTATGTTTATATAGAATAAGTCAATTGTATAGGACAGCAAATATGTGCTATGCTTTAGCACTTCATAGAGCAACACCTTATTTAGCTGGAATAGGATTAGGTGTTTTGTTACAACAGACTGGAAAAGACATGACTCTTCCTAAAGTAATTGATTATAATAATATATTATTGTAGATGATACTTTTAGATCAATCTTATAGCTTGTCATGAATATTTTTAGGTAATGTATATTCCAGGTTGGTTGAGTTGTATATACTTTGGTGGATGGGCTTTATATACGCCGGCTCATATGGCAATGAGAGACTATCAATACGACGTTAACGAAGCAGCGCAATATGCCGCTCTGGCTTCTGTGGCTTGGGCTTTATGCCTCAGTTGGATTATATTTGTTTGCTTCACTGGAAACGGAGGTTTGTTATTAATATCTATATTTATAAGATTAAAAGTGTTTTTTGATCAAGCAAAAACTTATTATTACTAATGTTACTGATATACATATATATTATTCACTGAAAAGTCAGTGGAGAGCTATTTTAACCGACAATAATAAAATCATTGTGGCGAGTGACATTATCGTGCTACTTTTAAATCAGTTATATATCAAATAATAAACTAAAAATATTTTTTTTTTTTAGGTATATTGAATGACTTACTTTGTTGTCAACCTTTGGTGATATTAAGCAGAATATCATATAGTATGTATCTCTGTCAATTCTTAATATTTTTCTACAACGTTGGAAGTAAGAGAACATCTAGTGAATTTTCTCTAGGTTCAGCTGTAAGTGTTAATATTTTTATTAAATATACTTTAATATACAATGTATAATAAAATTAATTCTAATAATATTTCATATTGATAGGTCGATGGCTTAGAATTATTGATTGTTATATTTGCATCTGTTATGATAACCTTCATGTTTGACTTCCCGATGCAAAACATGAAAAAAGTCATAATGTCATATAGTTTTGCTGCAAAATCGGAGAGCGATCAAGCCGAAGAGGGCAGTCAAGAAGAAAATGTCGAACAAGAAGTTACCGAGCAAATTGAAGAACAACTGGATGAAGAAACAATCGAAGAACCGAATCCTGATGAAGAATATATGTATGACGAGAACGATGAAAATGTAGAAGTGTTGCTAATTGAAGAAAGACACACAGGAGTAATATACGAAGAAGACGAAGAGGATCTGACACAGGATATGGATGACGGCACCAACGAGGATACTATCGACGAAATCAATCTTTGGATCAGAGATGAGAATGCCGATGATGATTTCGAAGGACAGGAGGAAGACATAGACGGATGGGAATGGACTGATGGAGATAACATTCATTATAGTATAAGATGAGCCGATTTAATCAATATCCTGAAATCAAAAGTTTGTGTAAATACAATGTTAAATTAAGAAATAGCTTTTATTTATGAAACAGAGACAATAATTATTAATGCAATAAATAATTTTTGATAAAAAATATGTTATTTCAATACATTAGCAGAAAAATAATATTCGTCTTTACAAAATGGACATAATGAATTTTTTAGCAATGCTCATACATAAAGTATTGAATAAATGTACATACTCACATAGTATACATGCATATATGTATTATATGTTTTTTACACAATAGACGCATTGAGAGCAGAGGAAATGAAATCATTAAATATATTTTTTTATTATAACGTTTCATTTTTTGTATTAACTTTGTGTAGAATTCATAAAGCATGATGTGTACATAGTACATCATTATGTTTTTCATATACTTTGCATACATTTATATTTTAACAAATATGTATATACAAATTTATTTATTTTGTTGCAATGTTTTAGTGAAAAAGTTATTTTCGAAAGAATGTGTTGTGAGAAATATGCAGAAATATAAAAAACATACATAGCTATTGAAGCATTAAAAGAAAGAACTGTTATACTAAATTAATCAATAAATTCTTAATAAGATTACTCAATGACTACAGAATAATATTTTAATAATTGGATTAAGTAATTTTAATTAATTAAATAGCAACATGATCAGACACGTGAAACTGTCAGGTATTATATTATATAATAATAATGCAACCAATATATTTTTAATTTATATTATACCTGCGTGAACAATTATTTTTTTTTATTTTGAAGATTAATAAAACTTCACACAAGTCAAGATTAACTGATGTGTGTAAACAATTTACACCCAATATTGATGAAATGTTGAGGTTTGTTAACCCTAAGGGGGTGTGACTTCAAAGCCAATAAGACGCAGGTGGAAACTAGTGAGAATTTTATGAAATTATATTACTTATTGCGACAGACTATGATGGGAGAGATGATTTCTCCAAACATTGGTGGAGAAGCTGGCGGAGTGATGATGTCGGTGGATGATCCTCAGAGGTTTTGTGGCGTGGCAGCGACAGTATAGCGGATTTTTAATATTGATAAAATACATTTTATGCTCGCTACAATTTTTGCGGGTTTTTTCTCTCTTCACATGAATTTGGCGGTTCATAACTCATATGAGTTTGACATCACTGATCTACACAAAGATATTTTTTTACTTTTAATATGGAAGTAGTACTGTATATACCTAGTACCTATTTAATGATATAACAAGTACCTATTTAAAATGGCGTTTTCTCGCTTTTAAGCTTGTAAAGGTATTTTTAATCTCCGATACGTCTAGTTTTTGAGCTGTATCATTTTCTATTGATAAAATTTCTATTGCGTTCATTTGATAAAGATTAATCCTAATAAGTTTGAGTTTGCTTAAACTACATTAACATGAAGCAACTGTTATTGGAATAGTTAATAAATTTCTCAATACTCTCCACAGTTAAGCAAGACGTTTTGTAATTAGTTCATATTTAAAAAAAAAACTATTGGAGTGCTTTTATCTTCAGATATCTATGAAATTAAATTAATTAATTTCATCATATAAATAATTGCTTTTTATATTAGTAGTACTTATCTGTAAGAGTTAATTTAAAATTTTCACATTACGTTTAGCTGAAAACATGCTTTAAGAAAGACCCTCACTTTCAAGTCATCTTGATATTATACTATGGGGATTATTTTTCGTGCCTTGATTAGATATCGTTGCACGCATTTCTGATGTCACTGCTATAGGTTGTGTGGAACGTACCTTAAGCTGGTGATACACAATGCTATTTTCATATAATAAAATATTGTGCTAATTATATAAAAGTGCATTGCAGCTGCATATTATTTCAAACACTCTGAGCAAACAAATATTAAAATGCAAATATCAAGCCATTTAATAATGAGAGCAATAGGAACGCGATGAAATAGTAGACACCTCATGCTTATTTACATATATTTATTTGTATGTTTGGGCTTTGTAATATATTTAGATAAAAATTAGTTCAATCTTAGTAATCGTGAAAAAATACGCAATTATTTTCTTAATTGCACAAAGATAATAAGTGCACGGTCATGGCTAATTGATTCACACTCACAAACCGGTTAGTTTTACAAATAAACGCGTAGGTATTTCGAATAATTTTATGTATGTACAATAAATATTTAAGCTTAAAGAAAATTATGCAACGTAAGCACGTAAATAATAAAATTATAAGTAGATAAGTAATGTGTCAGTATATTGTGAAAGAAAATGTATTCAATGTCACTTAACTAAACTCTTCCGTATATTCAATACCATCAATTTCGATCGTATGATAATAACAAATTAATACGTAAATGACTATAGATACGAATAGTTTTAATTATTGAGAAATCACACCGAAGACTTTAATATGATGTCATAACAATTAGTTAATAGGTGTACTATAATTGATATATTACTTAAATATAAATGTTTTTCTAATTATTATTTACACTCAATTTTACCATAATGTCTAAATAATAAATATGAGTATAATTATTGCTTGATATAAAAACAATTATAGATTAATCACAGATGATAAATAAGAATTTATAAATACAGCACAAAACGATAATTACAAAATATGTATATACATCAGAATGGTAAATTGTTTTAATTATACATATGGATTTTATTACGTATGTTAAACATATTTATAAACCTATATATTTGCATTATATGCTTCCTTTTTAAGTTATGTGGTGGATAAAGTTTTTGCTATTTGTGGAAATAATAGAGTATGTATTAGGTGAAAGATATAATATTTTTTGTAGTTGTTACATAATTAAAAAATATTCATTCACGAAATTAGGTAAATCTAGGAAAACCAAATTAAATATATCTTCAGAAAAGATGCGAGGCCCGGCCCAACTAATATTTTAAAGGCCCTGCAAAATTGGATGAGACAATAAAATCAGTGATATTAAATATTTATTCGATTATAACATGTAATTATTTTACAGAAGCTCTGCGGTTTTTTCCATTAGGAAATTTGGTTATCATTTCATAATAGTCTAAATACGTGGTATCTGTTAATTAATATTAAATGTTGCTAGTTTATTTAGTCGCTCCTAACTCATTGGCAATCCTAGAAAGGTCAAAATTATTTTTAGAACACTAAATGACCTTTCACATACACTCAGAGTCAAAGTTAAAAAATAAAAGCACAATTACTCTGTTCGGTAATATCTTTAGAAAGCACATATCGACATTTTTTTGAGTCATTCTGCTGTTTTCATTCTTAGTTTTAAATTAAATTTGTAGATATGCTTCAGCAGTATTGGTTCTTCTACATTTTCATCATTTATTTCATTTTCATATTTCTCTACAATAATTTTGTCTTAAAACTATATTTTCTTGATTCATATCATTAATTTTCGATAAAACTGAAAAAAATTGCAAATTAAAGAATTGCATTGAAGTAAATTTATTATTAAATTGATATTTTTGTCAAAAACTTTTAATTAAAAATATTCTTCAATAGTAATAATTGGTTGGGATCAGTGGCGTAGCTATGGTGGGGCGGAGGGGGCGGACCGCCCCGGGCGGCACTTGCTTGGGGGTAGCATATTCGCGATGGGATCGTCTAGTGTGGTTTTTAACCCTGAATGCACTAAAACATTTATAAATCCACGAATAACAAGATCTTAATAATTACCAATTTATTATTTTAAGAAAAGCTGATTTTATGACCTTGCGAAAAATGTATATGGGGGGGGGGCGCAATTTTATGGATCGCCCTGGGCGGCACATACCCTAGCTACGCCACTGGTTGGGATTTTTACAATCATCAATAATTGACTTTTATGTTTACAATTTCATCTTTTTATATATACAGGGAAGCTATGCACTTTAATTTTTACAAGATACAATGATAAGTTTTATTTGATGTAATAAAAATGTTTTAAAAGCAGGATTTCATGTACAAACGGGACAAGATTTAAAGTATGGTTTCTACAACAAGAAAATGTAAAATTGCTTTTTCACGCAAAATAACTTAACAGTTAACACACCATTATACTTTCCTACCACGTTGGCTTAATGTATTTTTTTGTGAATGAATAAGTTTAATTAAAAACACTTAGTGTCATTTACATTTCCCCATATTCAGATACTTAACATTTAATACTTTTTCATCATCTTGAACCTCGCGTTATAAAATTAAAATGTATACGTGATACGCATGCTTATTTATTTATACATAAATATATACTGGGAACAAACAAACCGAGAATATTGGCAAACAATCGCACAAACGTCTCAAATGAAGTGTGTCGAGTTCCTGGTAATAAGAGTTTTTTTTATAAAGAAAAAATCATTGACTCGGACATAGTTTGCTTATTAACGACGTCAACTATTCAATTCACATTTCACAAAATCTCAAGTACTTCCATATTCATATTCCGGTTTATAACATCATTAAACTTTGGTAGGATCATTAACACGTTTTTGGGGTACATTAGTATTACACTTATTTACTTTAAAATTTCGACATTAAAAATATCAAGAAGAAAAAGGAAATCTTCACAATAGACTAATAAGAACATTTTACTATGACACGTACTATATATTAATAATACCATGCAACTTTTCTCCTACACACGTTTAATATTGAAGAATATAATATTAAAAAATAGATAATTATATAAGTCTAATTAAACAATGATTCACATATTTTTATTGATAGCGTACTATTAAATGGTAGTTCACATTATGACATATCTATAGCAATTTTGTTGTACTGTATAATTACATCGTTGTCAATTAAATGAATGCGGGTGTTATTCTAGTTACACAATATTTACTTACTACATCTTGATAGAGTATTAGAAAAAATTTACATATTTTAGCAAATAAACTGAATGTGCAAATATTGATTATTCTTTTCATCCGGTAAGACGATTTAGTTATCCAGAAAATTTGTACAATATAGTAGATTTGCGTTTTAAAGTATAGGATTGATTTTTTTTCTTTAAAATTAAGTAAGCAACTGTTGACATTGTTTAAGTTTGTGAAAACAACTTACTTATTAATTAGTTATTGAAATATTTCATTAAATATTAATGAACAAGAATAAATATTTGCTTAAATCACACAAATATAATAAGCAATTAAACATAGTAAATGTTAAATTGTCTATTATTACAACTGTCGTAATAATAAACGTTAAATAAATATTTTCACTGTTTAATCAAATAGAATACAAACTATTTTTATAATACTTTTTCTCTGAAAATATAAAATGACAAGCGATAAGATTTATTCATCTTCAACGATAAAAACAAAGTTTTTATTACTCCTGAAATCGATCTCGATGTTCTAAAATCCATATTTCAAGAATATTTAAATACAAGATCAAAATCGAATAATCTTAATAAAGAGTAAGATAACGAGAGAAATAAATTTTATATAAACATCATTAGAGTTCAAGCTAAGTACATCAATTTTTTATTCTTAAATTATTTGGTTTTGTTAACAGACAGAGAATATGAAAAAATATTGTTTCCATTTCCCAATACATATCTTTGCAAAGCGGAATTTTCAAATTTTGTGGCAATATAAGCAAATCAATAAATAACCATGCTCAGAAAAATTACGCACGATTTTTTAGGCCAACTACGTTTTTAATAAATTTAAAATACGTGTTTTACATTACGCAGTGGAAAATTTATGTTTTTCATTAGGCGCTACATTTTTTCTTGAGATTTATATTATAAAGATTGTCATATGCACATTCCATATGTCTAGCACAGCTGAACTCTGTATCAGGGTTTAATGTGTACGTTAAGGCTAAACAACAATTAAAAAAAATAAAATGCATATAATCAGTGATTAAGAAAATATAATTAGATATAATTTTAAAATAGTAAAGTACCAATATTTTTCGAAGTACTGTTTTTTAATAAACATTTTAAAACAAAAATGCATTAGAAAGCTGAAACCCGTTATCATTCAAAAAAACGATTTTTTATTTTTTTCTGTTGTTTTTTTTTATTTAAAAATATATACATGTCAAACATATTGGCTTAGATTAAATTATTAAATAGTAATTTATTCATGCTCTGGATTTTTTGAAAAGTTTGTTATTCGCTATGTGTAAATATCATACACATAGCAATGATGTTAAACTATCATACCATGCAAAATCATACATATATTTGCATCGAAGGTATCTCAAAGATATTTCCTGATATAATGAACAGGTTAGATCTCAATTTTAACCATTTTTATAAAATATTATTATATACCTATATAGGTCATAAGGGACATCCCATTCCGAATCAATTTTCTCACATTTTTCAACAGCTCTGCAGCGAGTTGCGTCAATCGTCCGATTACACACATTATAATAAATCGAATTTCGTATTCCGTCCGTTACCACGGCGTGCAACAACACAACACAGTCATCTTGTAATTGCTTCAAGATCTAGGGGGGGACCGACAAGGACTCGTACCAGCACCTGACTTCGATGCTTCATTCTCGGGTGTTAAGTCGCCGCCAATGGTGCACTCGGGCAACATGACCAAGTGGCCGCTGTCTTTGTTGTTCATAGTAACGCTGGTCAGTGGACAAGAGCCCAACAGCACCAGTGATTGGCAATCGGCACTAAACGAGGTCGCTTCGGAGCACATATCCAAAATCAGACCTAAGCCCAAGACTGAATCGACGCTGATCAACATCGGCGATGGCGAAGAAGTGCTGTTTTTTAACTTCACCGACTTGGACGAACAACTGGAAAGTGCTTCTAATTACTATGGAATATCGGCAGCCCTTTCGGGGGACATATTGAGTCTGAAAAGTGCCATAGACAGCATGGATGGTTCTCTGTGCAAGAATCATAGCTTGCAGCTTATGAAAGGACTATTTTCCGGAGAGATGTGGGCTATGAAGAGTGAGTATTCAGTTCTAGTTGGTATAAATATATTTAAATTACCTGATGAATTGTTTTATAAATGCCGAAAAAAATAGATAAGGTATAATATTTTCAATAGTGATATTATATATTATTTATATATTAAGTGGGGTATTTAAAGAATATTGATATGTACTGTAAACCGTTATGTATGTATATTTAGTATATTTAATTTATAGGCAAACTTGAAAATAATTGCGAATGAATTATCCGCATTTAACCCACACAGTTTCTCTATACAAAATTTTAGTTTAATAATAGTTTTTTTATTATACAAAGTAGACACTGAGAAAAGCTTCCATATATTTACTTTGAGACTTTAATAAAGCTTATAATCAATATATAATATATGAATGGCTTTGTAAGCTATTTTTATTTATCATCAGCATTCTTAGATTATTATAATATATGCATTTTTTGCATCTTTCTCAACGTTTGGAAATTAATCTTTACTTTATACTTTCTAAAAAGCTTAGACATTTAATCAGGCAACACATATTTTTTCTAGATGCTTTTCAGCAGTCCATAGAGTCCACTTTAAACAATAAATTAAAAATAATAATAATAATTGTTACTACATGTCAGTGGCGTAGCTAGGGTATGTGCCACCCGGGGCAATCCTTAAAATTGTGCCCCCCTATACATTTTTTTGCAGGGTCATAAAATTATTCGTAGATATTCATAAATTTTAGTTTATTCAGGGTTAAAAACCACACTAGACGATTCCATCGCGAATATGCCGCCCCCAAGCAAGTGCCGCCCGGGGCGGCCCCATGTGAATCCAAATGAAATTGTGATTTACTATACTTTCGTCCACCTTTGCCTTTTTACTATATGTTGAACATATACTACAGTGAATGTGTATGAGGTTAGATTTTCACTAATATTCAACAAAGGATTTACAATTTCACTATTCAGTATCAGAAAAACTGTATTTATTCACAAACAGATGTTCTGATACGCTTATTCCCACATGATTGTTACATACAATCGTTCGACAAAATACTATAATATTAAAAATAAATTAAAACAAAGCCAAACTCAACCTAAACGAATTAATCTAAGGAAAGTCGAATAAATCTAATTAGTTTTTGAACTGTTGTGCTTGGTTAATTCGCTTAAGTCAACGGCAGTTTAGAGCAGCATATAATTTCACTAGTGCCTTAGTTTTAATAATATTTTCGCTAGTATAAATATACATCTACCGATGATTTCTGAAAAGATCAATCTTTTAGAATGTTTACTTTTAGTTACAACCTGGATACATATTATATAAATTTTAATAATTTCATCACAAAAATAAATTATCAAAATAAAACAATAGAGAATAGAATACAGATGTATTTACTTTTATTACTTTTATAGCTTTACATTATTGCATCATTAAAATAATGATAAATATTATGTTATTGTCTTAAAGTCAGATTTTTATGTATATAATAGTCTAGCGTCAAATAAATAATAAATTGTATATATTATATTAGTTAATTCAATGACCAAAACTCAATTTATCGTTTTGCTGGTTGCATGGAAAAGATCTTTCAAATAAGAATATAGTACAAATATAAATAGGATTATATTTTATTATAACGTCTATATTTTCCTGAATATTTTAGTTAAACAATAACACTATTAAATTAAATATGACTATGATTCTTCCTTGACTCTAAAGGTGTCTTTCATACTTCCCATTTCTTCCTCATTGACATTTATGATTATTTCGCATAATATTTTATTGCAATATTTGTTCATTCAATACATTTATTTACACTTTAATTTTTTTCTTAAAAAGTAGTTTTCCAAGCCTAATATCGTCGTTAAATAATATATGTGTATGAACAATGGCAATTGGTTATAAAATCCAAGAATAACGTCTATTACAACTACTTATTATCATTGCATTTTTGATATTTAAATAAAATTACTTCTTCCGTTATTTATTTAATATTTTCTATAATAAAATATGTTAATAAAAAAGGTCTATTGATACATTGTTTGTAAATAAACTTTAAATTATTTAAATACACATTTATTATATATATATGTACATACATACATACGCACATGAAGCGATTCTATATTTGCACTATTTATATTAATATTTGTATTGGCTTAGACGTTTATTTACTTTACACAAATTTACATACGCATATATTATCTTATAAATACGTTTTAAAAGGATAATAATGAAAAAGTGGAAATACCGTTAATTGACATACCTAATTAGTTTAGAAAAAATAATAAAATGTAAAGCCTATTTAAAGTTTATTTGTTTCTATTTTTATAAATATTGAAAAAAGTTGTTGCATATATACAAATAGTATAATAAAATCCATTTGTTTCTATGTGTGACGAATGCCTGCAAATGAAACTAATTATATGCACTCAATCTAATTTTTACAAAACAAAATAGTAGACACTCGAGCTGACAACCAGTGGCGCCATGAAACCAAACACTCGCCTTAAATTATATTTGTTTTTAATTTGCATTAAATAATATAAACTTATAAAATTAACATGCCTAATATTCTAGAAGTAGATAAACGGTTTAAATAGAAAGTAAAAGGTCTGATGTTTAATAATGAGTAAAGCTGCGTTAATGTACTATGCAAATTAAGGTCAAACTAAAGTTAAATATCCATCAAAGATTGTCCTTATTCGATCCAAAAACAGTATAGAAATGTAGCAATCGTCCGAATACGTTTTGCTGTTCACACGCATCTTATGCGAGATGAATGTTTAATCGAAGTGGTACGTTACGTAAGGTAACAAATTTGGTAACGATTTACCTTTTATTTATATCAAATAAACATATGCGTAATAATGAAATCGTTTGGGCTATTGCAACAAACTCGATACTAGTTTTATGATCGTTTCCTAAATAGGCGTAACATCTACCTAATCTATCGCACACGTGGTAAAGCGTATTATGACATTTTACTTTTGGGAAAGTGTGATAGATAATACGATAAAAAATGTTATGAATGCGTAATATTTACATTATATATCATATTATTAATAATTCACTGCGTGTGCTTATATAAAGTAGTAATTTACGCTTGAAATAATTACATTTAATCGCTAATTCATAAAAAGTATAATTAACCCTTAGACCGCCAACCAGTAAATTCTTAATTACTCGCTGTACGCCATGCGTTTTTAGCGATATAATTTTTTAGCTACTTACTCTCTTTAACACATCATTACAGCCAAAATACTCAATTTTTATATTTTAAAATTATATATGTATGATTAACATGATTTAAACATTCTAATTATATCAATAAACAAACATTTTTTGTCGTATTGTTGGTAATATGAAGTAAAGAAAACTTATGCACTTAAATCAATTGGCCGGCCCGCGTGGTGGCCCGCGTGCTCACACCTACACACACACGCACGCGCGCCACACTATACAAGCGAACGACAAACAGGGTCATGCTCACACTGAGACAATTTTAATACATAAATCTGCAACGCATTTTTTCGTCGTCTGACCTACATCCTGTTATAAAAATTTACAAATCGACAACATTTCTTAGATGCATACAAAATCACATATATCGTACACAAAAATAACCCTAATACCCAAACCGTTTGTTTTTGATCAATGGTGCTTCCAATTGTTTGTTGTTGAAGGTTGTCATATTTCTTTATATATAATTATATGTATAATTTATAATATATACATATTCTTCTTCTTCTTCCACGGTGCTACAACCGGTGATCGGTTTTGGCCTTTTCACCTAATTTCTTGTAGGGCTTCTAGATATATTTTGAGCTTTAGTATTTCTTCCGCTATTGCTTGCATTTTTCCTGGTTGTAATATTGCGTATTCCAGGTTCCAAAATTGAAGTTCAGTCGTATATCTAGATTTCGATCGTCTAGGTCAGAGGTCCCTAAACTTTTTTGTCTCGTAGACCACTCGCCATGTTTTTCGGTATTGGGTAGACCCCCTGCTTGCTTGATATTGATTTTTTGCAAATTCATCAACTTCAAATCTGTTTTTGACAGCTGGTATCGTGCTACTCACTTTGAAAGATTTCTACTATATGTGTATGTGGATTATTCCATTCATTGAAAGCCAAAAATAAAGTCACCCACATTTACATAACATGGATCTCCAATTTTATTTTTCACTGACATGGACCCCTTGCAGGTCGTCGTCGACCCCTAGGGGTCGATATAGACCACTTTGAGAATCACGGTAGTATATCATTATGTGCAGGTTTTTACAAGTTCAAAATGTATTGCGACCACAAAGCGAATGCCTACATCCTACAACTTACACAATTTTATAAACATATATAATAATGTTTTTACTTCATAGGTACTTTTATAAATAATGTATATGTCTTTATTTTATAAGATTATAATGTAAGTAGATAGTTACTATCAGTGGTTGTTGAGATCCACTTCAGTGGACCCCCATTTTTATTTCATGGACCCTCAAATTTTTTTTCGCTGACGTAGACCCCTTGCATTATCATAGACCCCTGGGGGTCGATATATACCACTTTGGGAAACTCTGGTCTAGGTCATTATGAATCGGGGCGGATTTATTATTTCTTTGTGATTTTTTCGTAATTATTTGGATTTATTCACGTTGGTTGGTTTGCTCCACGATAGAAACCCTCCTCCTTTATCCGGGCATGGGACCGGCAAGAGTGCAACATATCTACACTCCAGGCGGAATATGTAATATATATTACACACACACACATATATATACAATAAATAATAAACTTTTCGACCATCGTGACGCATTGGGGTAACCTGTTAGGTCACGATGGTATTAATTTAATGTAAATAAATAAACATATTACAAATAAATTATAAAATAATAGAACAAGTAAAATAAAATGATTCTACGACAAGGAATCGTTTTTGTTATTATTATTATTATTTAATATTTACTAAGAGTTATTATTGATATTTTTGTAATTATATCTTATTTATATTTATTAATAAGTATTTAATAGTAATTTTTTTATTATTATTTAATTATTACAAACAATAAAAACCAATCACAAAAACAGTTGACAATATTAAAACAGTCGAAATAACGTATAAATATATTCACAAGTATTTACAAATCACAATTATCATTGAAATATTGATGACATAATTTAATTTCAAATCATAAATTAAAGTATAAAAAAAGGAATTTCCGCAATGCGTTTGTGCTAACCCTAAAAGTGGTCTAAAGTAGCACGATCGAAATCGCGCGCAAAATACAAACGACTAAAATTAAGGCGTGACTTTATAATTATATATATGGCGTTAGACGGTAGATTTACTTGCGCATGATATGATGCGCTTGGCGTTGAAAGGATTAAAGCACTAATTATACACGGTGGTCATAGAGGGTAATTATAGAGAGACATAACTTAAATATTTAAATATATTTTTAATTTAAAATGAATAAACTACCATTACGTTGAGTTATGCGATTTATGACTAGTTCCGAACAATGTCAAAAATATATCAATTTTTACCGATTTATACACTTATTGTTTTGTACCTGTAATATCATAATGTAAATCATATATATCATTAGTATCGAATGACGTCACACAGAGTATGATTTATTGATAAAATATCAATTAAATTTAATAGTAAGTGTAATGAACATTTTAGATAATAGCAAAAGAGACCATAGATATGTTTAAAAAAAAAATATTTTTTCCATATTTAAGGAAATCAAATACGTGTTATCTTCATCTAGAGCTTTCAATACACGGCAAGAGTATATTTGAATAGTCTATGAATTGCCTACGTCAAAGGCATAATGTATTATCAACAAGTAATTCAAAAGAATACTATTTTAAGCTTCCAATGTACTAATGACTATATTACTATTATGTCACTTTTTATTTTTTACACGTGTACAGAATATAATATAAAAATACTAATATTAGATATAAAGTATAAAAGGAAATGTTTATTACAATATGAATTTTAATTTATCATTCAGAATATTTTTTAAAATATTTTTGTAATTTTAAAAGGATATTATGAGAGTAAAAGCCAAACTTTGCTATATATTTACAATACCTATTATTTTATATTTGTTTAAGTGTACGATGCTTCAGCAAAATCAGCAACAGGATTGCTCTGGGGAGACAAGTTCCAATTGGGAAATTTCGACGAATGCCTCAGCGTTAAAAGTGACATAAAACAAAATATTAATGCACAATATTGTCTTGCAAATATCATCTATAAGCTCAAAAAACCGATGGGGAAAAGCAATCGTGATGTATATATAATAATCTATTAATATCATTAAAATCATTAAAACATCAATATTTTTTCAGAGATTTGGTCCTAGAGAAGACATCCATTGGGCAATCTGTGCTCCTGATGCTTGCTCTGCTGAACAAATCCAAGAATTTCTATCGAAACTCTTGAAACTATCTGGTTATAACGCTGATGTTTCCGTCCCAGATAATTACTGTCATAGAAATGAAGTAAAAGTCGATAAGAAAGATATTGGTTTTATGTAAATATGCTTAAAATGAGTTATGCCTACTATTTATTTATTAAATTATTATATATATTTTCAGGTCTTTAATAGCATTCTTCAGTTTCCTGTTAGTGACTTGCACGTTTTATCATATTTACGTGCATTATAAATACAGAAATTCTGAATTCAAAGAAACAATTATGCAATCAAGTTTATTGGCTTTCTCTATTGCTAGAAATCTAAATAAAATATTTAGTGTGAAACAACACAATTCTTTGGGGTTGGATGCTATAGCAGGAATAAGAACAATTACTATGGTTTTGATCATAGTTGGACATGCTTTGCTTTTCATAATCGGCGGTCCTGTATTCAACTCTGGTTTTTACGATGAGGTAAGTGACAAATGTCATACAAATATTCATGAATAATTCGTCTAAGAAGCAAGAATGTAAAAAGGCAAAAAAGTAAATTCTTATGACGCATTAAATAAATATTTTTATATATAATTTGAAGGTTTTCTTGTAATGCATTTTTTACTCAAAAGAGTAAAGTGTATTTTGATTACGTGATTTTTTTTGTATTTAATTACCTATTCATAGTTTTGCACTATTGCCTATGTTAAATGTGTTTACAAATATAATGCTAAATTTGGAAGTGCAGTAACCAAAGCTAAACGGATTGAATAATAAAAGTATATTGATCTTCAAATACATATGTACATATATACTAGATATATTCGAAAGATAAATATATATAAAATAATTGACATTTAAAAAATGCATATCAAAGAAAAAATCCTACAATGAATTTTAAGTGCTTAAGTTTTACCATTTACTAAGATATTTACATAATAAAACTAAAAATAGAATATTTGTTAAAATAATTACTTTTTATATATTCAAGACTCTCTCGTGCTTTACTAAAATTTATCGATTGGTTTTATTTCAATATCAATATTATTGTTACTTATAACTATAATAAATAAAAAAAAATTCTCTTAGTTTGTGACTTATCTGATTTATTTATTAATTGATTTTACTCTATATTTTAATATATAATATAGTCTTAGTAATAAAAAAAGTATAGTTTTTTATCCCTCAAGGACTAAAATATACATATCATTAAGGCCGGATAGAAATAATTTTCACCGAGGATATCTTCTTAATGTGTCATTAAGAAAATCTCCAGTAATCATTGGGCACCTAAAGGTGCCCTTTAAGCTTAATTATATGATTATTTAGTATAATTTGAGGCTGTAACTCACTTGAATTTATTGAACCAAAATATTTTTTTTTAATATGGCATGAATTGGTGCCCCCCACATATTAACGAATTTCGAAATGGCACGCAAAAATATGGTGAAAGGGTTAAGACGATTTTTTTATTATATTAGTGTTAAAATATACTGTGAGATGTGTAACTGCATTTTTATGAAGTTGTAAAGATGTGTAGCAATGTATCTATATTCATATTTTTGTTATAACTTTTAATCAGTGGAAATATCACATTTAAAATGACGCCTTGTAAAAAAAAATATTATCAAAATTTTATTTTTACAAATCAGTTTTAGAATTTTTTTTAATACAAGATCACTTGATTTAAATTCATAGTTTTTACAGTAATGTTTGGGTTTTTTTTGTCTCAATTTTATTCTTAAAATCTGTCTTTTACAACACCTTTATATCGACAAAATACTCAAAAAACACTTGTTTATAAAATATTTCTATACATAGGATATTTTTAACTGATTTAAATGTGATTAATTGAATAAAAATTATAATAATGAATTTTTCAATTTTTGTTATAAAAAACACGACAAAAATTCTCAATGTTAGATTTAAAAATTATTGTTAATACTACTGTTGTGATAATAAAATCTGTAAAACAGCTGTAGATATTTTTTATAAAGTACATTTTGTGTGATAGATTTACTTTATCAATGTTTAATGTATATTTATTATATAGTCGCCTTGCAATAATGGTTTGAAACACAATTTACAATTTGCAATTTTCTGTTCAAACCGAAACCTAACCTAAATAAATTAACAAAAACAAATTAATTATTGTTTTAGAACATTCATTGGATCAAATTTCACATTTAAATAAATTAAATCTAATAAAAGTTCAAAAACTATATTTAGTTTTGGAACTTTCATTTGGTCAAGTTGGTATTGGTTAATTCGTTTATGTTCGGTTTTCGGTCTTAACAGCAAAAATATGTTTCGCAAATGTTAAATTGAGTTTTACCGTCAGTTTAGAGCAGCATATAAGTTTACTAACGCTTATCAGTTAAATTATATTTTCGCTAGTATAAATAAATATCTACGGTAAAAGCGTATTGGATATGATTTCACTGAATCGCTAGTGAAAATATATCTTTAAATATATATTCCTTATAACAATAATATTAAAAATGTATTACCTTAGAATAACATAGCTTATAACTAAACCTGACATTTTTATTATAAGTATAATTTTAATATAATCAACTACAAAATCGTATTTACTTTAATTTACAGATGTTAACTAGAGTGGAAAATGCGATATTCCTTAGCAATCCACTGCTTGTAGACACTTTCCTCTTTATCAGTGCTTTTCTCTTATGTCGCCTTTTACTATCTGAACTAGACAAGCGGAAAGGAAAACTGAACGTTTTGCCTATCTACATATTCCGTTACATAAGGTAGATCATCTCGTTTTTATATTATTTATTATATGTAAACTAAACAGTATTGATCATTTTTTCTTAGAGTTACGTCATCTTACATAATCGTGATTGCATTCTATGCAACTTTGCTGACCAAGATTGATCAAGGTCCACTGTGGGACTCTAGAATGGCTTTGGAACAGCAGAGGTGTCAAGAATCGTGGTGGGTCAATATACTCTACATTAATAACTATGTTCAAACGGACAAATTGGTAAGTATTGGCGATGCACTTGTATTATTTTAATTATTGTTAGTTTATGATAGATCTGTGTTTCAGTGTATGTTCCAGTCGTGGTATCTATCCGTTGATACGCAACTGTTCTTCTTGGCACCGGCTATCATATATCCGTTGTGGAAGTGGCGTCGTTTTGGCGAATTTTTGCTACTGACAACAACTCTCGTATCAATGCTTATACCGTTCGTTGTAACGTATGTTAATGAACTCGATCCCACGTTGATGCCATTCTCGAAGTAAGTACTATTATACATTTCTTTGTTATGCAATAATGTGTGGGTTTTTAGGTTTATATTTTCCGGTAACACATCAAAACGAATTGCGACAGAGCCTACGCTATGTGTCAGCTTTATTTCGTAGCTAATATTATTATATATATATTACTTTTTATATTAAAATATAATTTCTAGGTTATGAAAGCTGATGATTTATATTCCTTTTACAAGCATGAATTGCAAAATGTTTGGTAATTAATATTAATACATTTTTTATTTCATAATTCTTTAGCTGTATTCAGAATAATCTCATTTTTTGATTCAATCAACTTGTTTTACATTTGGATCATAAACTGTTATCAGTTAGGTATTGAATAAACAATATATTAACCGGTATTATAGCTCCTATGTACATACCCAAAAGTAACGAGACACGGGCATCTTCGATTATTATCTATTTTCACACTACAGTTTTCCTTTTTATCGTTTTTATTATATTTCACACGATAATTTAGCGTGAAGCTCAGAATGAACTACTATTTGAAATGAAGCAAAAAATGAATGCACAAATTTTTATTTTATCTGAATATATTTATACTGTCAATTACATAGATTATACATAGCCTTATCTATCGGCATCCAAATAAACAATTAAAATTATCATATGCTGATTGTACAACACGAGAGTATATTAGTGACACAATGAACCTATGATAAAAATGAAATTTTAATAATTTGTTTGTTATTTATTAGGTTGTACCATATCGATTTTTTAAAACATTTGCCCTTCCTTGAATTTAGCCAGAAAAATGCATGTCATTTAAAGAAATACTATAAAACTTAATGAAATCGAAATAATAATAAAAATAACTTGTGACAGGCCAACTTTTGCTCCCCCCTAAAAAAGCGGAAATTATGTCTATGATTCTAAAGCAGAAATTCTCGGATTAACCCTTAAAAAAATAATAAAAACAGTCTCTAATCTTTCCCAAAAATATTTTTTTAATATGTCATTTCAGTGAAATCATATCGGGATACATTTTCACCGGTAGATATATATTTTTACCAGTGAAAATATTATTAATATGGAAGGTGTTTACATACTTCATTATTTATTTACATGGGATGTAAAAATATCACAGTGAATGTGTATTTTTTAGTGAAGTTATATTTTCACTAGTAAAGTCCAAATACATTTTCACCAGTAGATATATATTGAAACTGGCGAAAATATAAAAAGACAGATTATAAATGCTTCCCACGGAGTACTAGCAACTGCTACCATATTTTTTTCGAGTTAAACCTCAGTTTTAGATCATATTTACTTCTGATCTCTTAAGGTTTTCGCAGAGAATCCATTTTTCATCGCAGGTAATGTTTTCATGTTGTCTCTGGGAAGTAATGAAGAACAGACTTTAAAACGTGCTATTTTAGCCTTTCGGTGAGCTCGTGCGATACTTGTATGCTTATTTTTTTCACCTTTCCCATGGCATTTAGATGTCGTAAAACAGTTGCAAAAATCCGAGAATTAGCTTAAAATATGTTTCTCAATATGTATTTAGGTACAGTAAGTGGAGGATTATTTACAAAATTTATATCGCCAATACGAAATTTCTTACACTTCTTTGACTAACAGTACCCTCGTCAAATCCAAAAATTATATTTCTCGTGATCTGCGCCGCTGTGTTTCAACAACTCGTACAAAAAATAATACATAAGTCTAATGTCTAGCATAGGAGCCCAAAACACTAAGCAAAAAAACACAACACATATGTTATTTACTACGAACATTTTGTACCAATTATAAATATAATAAAATATACTTATAATAAATCATTTGAATACATAAATGAACGGTATTTAATTACTTGTTTTATTATAACTATTTCAATGAACTCTGTATATTTTTTAATTATACCAAAATTTTTTTTTTCAGAGAGGTAATCGACGTATCTGTAAACTTCTATTTCAAAGAAGCATACATGAAAACTCACATGAGAGCATGTACATATTTCGCTGGATTGAGCTTCGGATACATATTGTACAGAATTCAGACTTCTGGGTATGTTTTTTTTTTAGAATCACACTTCCACATATTTCCACTATAGTAATGTTAATGTTGATCTATGTTACAGATACAAAATGCCTTTAACCGTCAAGGTCTTTGGTTGGATTACATGCGTGATCGGTATGACCAGTTCCATATTTACAGTAACAGTTTTCTTTCAACCGACCTACATATATAATCCACTGGATGCTGCTTTTTACAACTCTTTACATCATGTGGCGTGGGCGATAGCAAACGGTTGGCTGTTGATAGCATGCGCCACTGATAATGGAGGTAAAATGGTAGGAGATTAATAACACATAAAAATAATATTTAATATGTATAATATTTTTTTAGGTTTTGTGAATGAAGTATTCACGTGGAAACCTCTAATACCACTGAGCCGATTAACTTACTGTGCCTATTTAGTCAACGGATTAGTGGAGCTCCATAGTTTAGGAACATTGAGGAATTCGATTCATATGAACATTTATAATTTGGTGCTTATATTAATCTATATATTTAATCATTCGTAATCATTATTTAATAATAGTTTCATTGTTTTAGACGGTAATAACATTATCGCATGTTGCTCAAACGTTTGTTGGAGCTTTGTTAGTCTGCCTTATGTTTGAATCTCCTATTCATAGAATTGAGAAGATACTATTGAACTCGTTTGGTAAATATATCGCAAATATTGATGTCAATTGTATTTAAACGATTATTTAATATTTTCATTTTTATTTTAATAGGAATGCGAGGGTCAGAGAATAAGTCATAACGAATAAAATACGTCAATTATGTCGATCGTGGAACATCGACGCCAATGTACCTGATACTTTTATAATGTAGATATTAACAAGTATAAAATAAAAGTTATAATATAAATAGTCAATGTTTCGAATTTATTATTACTATTTTTTTCAGTTTCAATAGCATATAACAGACAATTAAAACTGAATTAATCAAAATAGGAAGACAAGAGCTAAGTTTGGTGCAATGAAGAAATATTGCGTTAAGAATGAAAAACTGGGATAAGAATTCTAATACCCAAAAAAGTGACAAAATGAAATGTGAAATTAACATAGGGTTATTCTACTTAATACACTTTACAAAGCATTATCAGCAGTGCTGCACAACAGGCTTCAAAAATAAGGCGAAGCGATAATAGAAGAACGACAAAACGGTTTTCGATTAAATAGATTCACTATAGACCAAATACATTTCATCTGACAAACAATCGAAAAATTACACGAATATGATAATAAACTAATTTTTTTATTCAGTGACAGGCACTTGTGTGTGGACTAAAATAAAGTATAGGATGATCCAATTAAAAAAAACACACAAATTTAGAGATATCTTCAGATTTTTTTAATAATCAAACATTTCATGTATTTAAAAATAACAAATCGCCAATACGAAATTTCTCAAACCAAGCCCTACACTTCTTTGACTAACAATACCCTCGTCAAATCCCAAATTTCTGTTTATCGTGACCTGCGTAGCATTGTGTTTCAACAACTCGTACAAAAAGTGATACATACATATATCTTTTGTCTATACCATAATGCATAGGAGCCCAAAAAAGTAAAAAAATAAAGCACAAAAAATATATGTTATTTACTACAAATATCTTGTTCCAATTATGGTTAAGGATAAAAAAAATATCAGCATTGACTGTTACTGTCAGGCCTGCGTCGTTTTCAAATAGTAAGACTTCGTAACGCCGCCTGATCATAATGCGCACCAAATAGTCACTTTTTTGGGCATGTAATGGTCTCCATATGCATCACTTTTGATTATTAACATATCCAGAAAGGTGAAAATGTGCCCTATCAAAGAAAAAGATTTTATTTGAAAAATTAGCATCAACTTTCTGCTGCTCTAACACCCGGTCTCTGGAGTTCAATTCTTCTATTATATGAAGCTTACACGAGTGTAGGTGCAAATTCGTAAGTGGCTTTACCCTATCTCAGACGTTTTAAATTTTTCGCTACGTTGCGAATTGTTCGCTCAATAGGACGATGAAATCGAGCATAATCTTCCTGTTAATTTCGATACACAGTTAGCACAAAATTGTTATTTCTGTAAAAAAAATTGTTAGTTAAGCAATTAAAAAATTAGTAGTTAAGCGATACATTTCGTAAATGTGTTGTTGCAAACTAACATTTGACACTTAAACACCCGTGATTATTAACAGCTGTCTGATTTACAATACTCCCAACATAGAAAACTCGAATCGGATCAACCTGTACATTATATATTTTTAAAACTATAATTTATAATACACTTATATTTTTTTAAATAACTTCGCTTTGCTGCACTCTTAGTCGACTTATTATTGGCCATGTAAAAAATATAAATATTTAATGAATAATATTAGATGATTTTTTTTATTTGGCATTGGATTAAAAAATAATTAAATATGACAACACTAAAAAAATATAAAAACATCTATAGTTAACTAATATTTTCCATACAAGATAAAATACACCTGTATTTTTGAGTCAAGTACATTTTACATAGGAAACATTTTCTATACTAGCAACACATTCGATGCGTTTGACGTTTCATTTACGTTACATTTGTTATTTGGAACAGTAGAAAGTTTATCAATGCGTCCGACGAGATAGTTTTGAGTGAGGTTAAACGAATCGCGATTGCGTAAATGTTTTAAAGATGCGAGAACTGAACTTGCACGCATCCAAAAGTGAACGACAAACTGTATCATTCTTCGGCAATTAAGATGATAATACATTCGCATTGTTGTCCGTCGATCCAATTGTGCTCGTTGTGAATGAGAAGTGCGATGGCGTGATACCGCTGCGGCGAAGATGGCAGAGTTTGACCGACAGTACAAGGCCGACCTGGAGAGGGCGCAGGCCCTGAGTGTGGAGACCCACGCTCTGGAGCAGTTCAAGCAACAAAGAAAACTGCTCACAAGTAATCATATTTTATTGCTTTGATGGACGCAAAATTAAAAGTCATTACTTGTTTAACAAGTAGATCAATTTCGTATAAAGTACGATAATTACTATTTGTGGGTAATATTTATATGATATTAATAAAATATCATATAAATATTACCCACAAACTAAATATATTTTACAAAACGTAGATTGTGCATACACAGTATTTGGATTTTAAAATTATAAATATAATTATATTCAGGAATAAATCGTTTTCAAAGTTTTCTTCTTCGCGGTCCAATCGATTTCTTTGTTTTGTTTTTATATTCATTGAGTAGAAAATCCTTGTTCGCAAAGGTAGGTTGTTGCAAAAGGCAACAACTTTTTGATTACTTCCTCGCGTGCAATTTTGAAAGACTTCAATTTTGTGCGAGAACATTTTTTGCTCAATAATGGTAAAAACCCACTCTAAAAAATTTAAAATAACAACTTGGAATGCTAATGGCATATGCAATAAAAAACTAGAACTTTATTATGTTTTAATAGATGAAGAAATATTCAATATTCTCATCTCTTTAACTCATTTAAAAGCTACAATAGAAAATAATTTTGTCAATTAAAAATAACATTTTACCCACATTTTAATTAGATATGGTGGTAAACTGCTATATGATAAAAATCTAATATCATTCATAACAAAACTTCTTAAAGCTTTAAAATATTTATAATCTTTTGTGTACGAAATATAAAAAAAGTACTGATTAAATTTTTTACATAAAATTGGCTACAAAAATAAATTTTAAGAAGTTCCAACCCATTTGTTTGTAATCTTTATTGTTTTACTTATATGTATATGATCACCCTTTAGGTAATTCATTGTTTTGTGTTATCAGCAATTCAATTGATTGTTTATTATATTGTTATTTATATATCTATTTTCAGATATTCCGTCGTCTGATATTGAGTGCGATGGGTTGCTTCAGCCAAATCGTTCGCGTTCCAATTCGAGCGGATTTCCACCAGCGATTCCACCTCCGCCGCGCAGACCAGGCAGACGTACTCGATCCTCGCCTTACGTGGAAGAGAATAGAGCGATGTCTGACAGTCCAACGTCGTGCGAAAATGAAAACGTTGACCTTATCTGTTTTAACACTCCATCGTCTACGGAGAAATCACGCAATGACCTAAAGGAACAGATCAATCAAATTCATAGGTACAATTTTTGTGAAACACTCCGATAATTGTGCATATTAATATCAGCTTTATTTGGCTCCGGTTTAAATCTAAAAATAATTCAATGCTATTCATAAAGTATTTTATTTCTCTATACTAATGTAAATTAATGTTAATTTTAAATATCCAATTACTTTTAGTATGATAATATATTTTATTTCAGATTAAACCAACAAACTGATCAACTATCTATAGGCATAAACACAAACGTCATTCCAAACTTATCTCGCAGTAACTCAAGTATGATGACACATTCGCAGCAGAACATAATTCCTTACACGCCGAGCAGTATTATCAATCCGTTGATCAACTTTCCGTCTCAGCAATATTTCATGCCAACCAATCAACCGATGCACGCAGCCAATAAAAGCAATTATGAATCAAACATCATAAACAACTCCACAATCGTATTACAGTCATACAATACGTTGTACCCTAATCTGTCGAACAGCGCCATCAATCACATCGGATTTCAGCAACAACAACCGTTTAACAACTCTACGTTTGGACCGCCGCCAATAGCTTCGTTGGCTGCAAATCCATCCAGCTATCCGCAACTGAACGTACTCATCAAGAACCAAACAAATATGTCTTGCGGAGACATATCCAATAAGTCATTGGATGTGAGTAATCCGATCGCTAACACAATGTCGTCTGATCGAATGAGTGACGGAAATTTGATAGGCGCATATGAATCTGATGCGAAATTTATGAACTTTGCGCAGGCGAAAGAGTTGCGCAATACCAGCATTAGAAAATCTGAAAGTATGGATGTTAATTTGACCAAAATAAACACTAGTCAACCTTGGGGCGTTGTTAGCAAGGAGGTTAATTTACAGCTATCGTTCGGAAAGACGTTTCAAAGTGAGACAAGCAATAAGAAGGTATATTTTCAGTTATTATAATGCGATAATCTAATATTCGAGATCAATAAACGCCTATTAATTTTAGAACAACATGGAGAAAACATTAGATAGTCCTGAGAATTTGATTGACTTAGCCGTTAACGTTAGGTATAGTATTATATAATATTTTTCTATTAAAAGATGTATAACCTAACTTTATGTAAAAAAATTTTAGTTCAAATTCTGAAATTTACCAAGCTGGCGTCTTAGAAACATTTGATCCGTTAGTTGCCGAGCAATATTCAAATGGTAAGAAGTATACTACATACATTTGATTTATTAATTATTAATATCTAGCTTTTAATTTTAATAATAATATTATCCAAACTGCGATTTTTATCGATTAATTGATCGATAGGGTTGTTTCAACTAAAGGAAGTGTGTGTCAATTTAAAAATGTGTCGGTAGTGCATAAAACAATACATTTCAATCATCAAAAATTTGCTATGAATCAAAAAAGATATACAATTGCCGAATGTTGCAATTTTGAAATTAAGACAGCTATACTAAACCATCTTTTTTTTATTAATAATAAATATAATATATTTTTTGAAAGTTAAAAGAAACCAGATGTTCCTAATTTTTTTTTATTTCAGATTACATGCTTAGAAGTGAATGTTCGAGCAGTATATATGAAGAGTTTGATCCGTTAGATTTTGTCTACGCCGAAGTCAAATCTCCAAAAGACACTCCAGTTTATAGTGTAATAAATAGACGTGCAAGAGATTCTGTTTTATCGCCGCTGCCTTCGCCACCGCCTAAATCTTTGCCACCTCAGCCTCCTACGTTGAAACGAAACAACACTACAAATGTTTGTATATTTATAAATAATATTTAATTATTCTTATATTTATAAAAATAAATAATTTCAGAAAAAATTATATGAAACTGTAACCGTAGTAAAAACTCGAAGATATGAACCTGAACTCATCGCTTTTCTAGATATGTTGAAAGAAGTCAGAGGTATTTATTTATCTTATATACATATGTAATATTAATTATATTGATTTTAAATTAATATATTTTTTAGCGAATTATCCACATTCTAATAAATTTACCAATCCTGGCTATGTCGTTGCTATCAAATCGGAAGGAAAATATTCATCTGGAACCAGTTTGAAGATCTTAGTTTATTATAAAGAATATCAACCAATCGCTTTTACTTGTGATGGTAGATTACTTACCTATATATTATTTTTATTAAAGAATTTAAATTTAATATACAATAATAATTACAGTGGAATCGACTGTTGATCACGTAGTTCTTCATGTTGTATGCGAATTAGAAGGCGAAATCAAAGAAGATATTTCACAGTATTCGTTAAGAGTGCGTATTATTAATAAACAACTATGTCTTTTATATTTATATAATAATCATATTATATTATTTTATAATTAGGTTTGGGGAATGAGCGAGTATTTAACGTCCGGTAGTTGTCTCAGTGAATATAACTACGTGCGGGAATGCGTGAGATTAGAAAAGGATATATTGTTTTGTCTCCAATTCAAGTCAGACACCAGATTGGCTCGGACTGAAAGAGACGATATAAGAGACTGTCATATATCGTTAGATAGAATATTGCCAAATCAAGGTTCATCGCCTCCTATATCGTTTCATAACTTATCAATATTGTTAGGTGAGTGAATGTTTCATTTTATATGATATACAATTTTGCCTCAATACTTTCACAATCAACTGCATTCTGTTATATAATATTTTTTTTAAAACGTCCTGAAAAATGGACAGACAGAATTACAATGTTTTATTGACATTGTATCTGGCATTACCTACCGTCTTATAACATACATGTTTTTTTAAGAAGAGACAACATACCAGTGGTAGTTTGTCTATATGAGCTACAGCCCTCCCAGTATAAAATTAATATTTTTAAATGTGTAACTTAGTAAATCTTATATAGTACATATTTTAGTTTTATTAAGAATATTTTGTTCAATCTTTCAACTTTTTTTGCTACAGATTCTTACGGGCACCACTGCAACATACTAAATTATTTTAATTAATAAGATTACATGCTAAACTTTTTAATATTTATTTTAGAAACACTAGAACGTGAGTTATCTCGTGTTATAACATCCGTCACTGAAGGCACAAACGTACGAATTGGAGCTACTGCTCAAGCAGTAAAAGCTATATGTGCTTTATTAGGAGGCGTTGAAACGGTTCATATATCAACAGCGCTAGGAACTTTAATTCATGCTTGCAATATGGTATGTTTAATTAAATTATAATATTTATACGTACACATAGGAATTTATAAAAAAAAATTTTTCAGGCAAATCCAGAAACGAACATAATGAAACCGGAAATAATATCAGAGTCCGGCGATTATTCCAACATTTCTCTCAGACACGCAACTCTCAAAGACACAGTCGGTTTGCATTGTCAACGTCTCAGAGAAGCCATCCGGGGTTTTATATCAATCTATTGCAGGGCCAATAGGGTTGATTTTGAACTGGAAGAGAATCAGTACACCCACCCGAACAATCATGAAGGTATTATTTAATATTCAATCAAATGTTTCGATGTAATTTTTATTTATTAAAACAATTTTTCAGTATCTACACCTTCGACTTCCATAGTGGAAACTGCTTTGTTCTGCATCGAAGGAATCCATAGAGTGCCTGTTCATTGGAATCATGACGAATTTATCGTACACGCTCAGATATATTACGGAACTACTTGTTTAAAAGGATCGCAATCGACTATGCCTTGTGCTATGAACACGTCTGGATTTTATCCTAGAATTTTATTCGAGACTTGGTTGAATTTAAATGATATTTGCATTGCTAATCTGCCGCGTGAGGCACGATTGGTGGTGACGTTAAGCGGGCGTACTCTTCCAAAACCAGACAATCAAAGTGGAACTGTCAGCGAGAAAGATAAAAGTATCGATACTAGCCAAAAGGATATGTCAGAGAAGAGAGACGATGATGATGATAGTAGTTTTAGTATGGTGCACGTTGAGTTGGAAGAGTTAGGCTGGTCGGCTATCCAACTATTCGATTATGAAGGGTATGTTTATATTGCTATATAATATATTTTCTTCGATTGAATAATTTATATCAAATCGTGTAAATTTAGGTTACTCGTGTCTGGAAGTTTCATTTTACCAATATGGCCTATTTGCGCTAATAAGCGGTTGGGTCCTGCTCCCGATATAACCGATTATCCGGTGCAACTACATCCCTTTATGCTCATTGGTATGTTTTATAATAATCTATATCAGTTTGAATATCTAAATTAAATGATTTATTTATTTTTTCAGAAATTCCATCTTATAGTAATGGAACAGTGTGCTGGAAAGAAACAGCTCCAAATGATAACTGCGTTTCCAATAAAAACCGTCATTCTTTTGAATCTCTAGATATACATACTCAAAAGCAATTGCTGCATCTCGTCGAGCAGGGTCCGCATCAAAAGATGCCCACTGATTGTAGAGAAGTATGTGTTTGAGTATTTAAAGTTTTACTAATTATAAAAGGCATAACTTTATTTTATATTTCTTTACAGATATTATGGGAGAAACGCCATTATCTCGTCGAAATACCGTGTGCTTTACCATTAATATTACAAACGTCTATGAATTGGGATGCATTCAACAGATGGCAACTAGTACAAATTTTAAATCAATGGGCCTCTTTATCCTTGTACGATGCTCTACATTTACTTTTACCATGGTATGGATATTTCATATATATTTATTCATGAAACAATCATTATTTATAATGAGTGCTCTTTAATAGTTTCCCTGACAAGTTTATAAGAGCGAAAGCTGTAGAATGGCTGTCTCAAACACCCGTCGACGTTTTAACAACGCTGATGCCTCAATTGTGCCTAGCGTTGAGATACGAACCTTACGTAGGATCGCCGCTGACGAAACTATTGCTCTCACGAGCTATGGAATCGCCACATTTTGCACATCGTTTATACTGGCAGTTGATTCACGACATACCGGGCAACTCTCCGCAAAATTCTTCTGAAGAATCGCTAGGAATCAACTTTGATGGAGATCCATATCCTGGCATTGAACCGGATGAAAGTATAGTGTCCACTTGCAGATGGGTGCGACGCAGTCAAATCGTGCTTAGATCGCTTCTAGAAATTGTCGGCAAGAACTTAGGAGAGAGATTACTCAAGCAGCAGCTTTTAGTGAAGGTAGTTATTTTTTTATATCATAGCTTTGATTAAGATTAATGTGTAATATAATTTTAGGGTCTATCTGAGGTCGCGAATTGCATCAAGAAGTGCAAGGAAAACGTTCGAAATACGAATCTAGCCATTGGAGTGAATACTTTAGTTCCCTTAGTGACATCTGGTAACGTCTGCCTGCCTCTTTCGATATCTCAAGAATTGTTCAACATCGACGTTAAGTCATGCTCATATTTTCCGTCTAATACGCTTCCATTGAAGATCAGCTTCATAAGCAGTGATCAAACAATTGTACCTGCTATATTTAAGGTAAGATTTGCTTTAATATTCATATCAAAATAATTATATTTATAATTTATTAATATAATTTTAGATCGGAGACGATCTTCGTCAAGACGCTCTCGTGTTGCAAGTCATAAAAATAATCGATCAACTTTGGCTCAAAGAGGGGCTAGATCTAAGCATGGTTACGTTCGAAGCGGTGCCAACCCAGTACAGGAAAGGCATAATTGAAATGGTGTGCAATGCTGAAACGCTCAGGTCCATACAGGTAGAATGGGGCTTAACTGGTTCTTTCAAGGATAAACCGATAGCGGAATGGTTAGCGAAACATAATCCTTCTGAGCTGGAATATGAACGTGCTGTTACTAATTTTACCGGTGAGTACATTTTTGTATTATCTCAATGCATGTTTATCTACATCTACTTATCACATAAATGTATTATGATAAATGCCTAATTTTAGATATATGCATACCTGTAATTGATATTTTAATACATTAGGCATCAATTTTTTTAATTTGCTAATATTTTAACCCTTTGCATTCCAAAAACTTTTTAAAAAATTTTCAGAAACTCCAAGCCATTTTCATAAAATTTAGTCAATAATTATGTTTGAAGAAATACAAGGGGGGAAAAATCAGGTTTTTATATAGTACATACATATATATAAAAGGGGGTTTAAATTATGATGATTTCAATGTGCTTATTGCACATTTATTTGACAAATTAATTTTTAAAATTAAGTTATTGCTTTTTTAAAACAATCCCTTGAAAAAAAGCTAGATATTTTTCGTAATTATTCGAAACACTTAAAATGAGCGGAAGATAAAGATCTCAAAGTTCTCGCATGAAATACCCCAGTCGTAAATCACCAATTGTTGACAGCTGTGACAGGACAAATAGACAATCGATTAATGAAAAAACACATTAATGTGCGACATTCGTATTAGAAAATTATTGTATGAAAAAAGACTTGGACCCGCCGGGTCTTTGACCGGGTATCAAATCCGGGTACCTGGACCCGAAAAACTCTAGTCGCGACACAGACTACTATATCAAGCATTTGTTGCATCTGCCGCGCAATCCTAAGCAGACCATTTTTTATTAATTCCAGATGTTGAATGAATAGGTATTACAATCGTAGAGTGAGAAATTTGTTACTTTTTAAACTGTTACCTAAAGTTACATTATTTGAAAAACAACTTGAAAAAAATGTCGAGCCCACCTCGACATAGGAGTTTCTGGTAAAAAACCGACGTAAAGTCGAACTCGACATAGGAGTTCAAAGGGTTAATAAGGTTTACATATAATCTATTTATTTCCATTTAACTTTTTTTTTAATTATACTAGTTTTTTAACCCAGCTTCGTCCGTGTTTTGTTCTTTAGTTATATTGTAGCCATTGACGATATTTTCTGTTGAAATATTTTATTTTTAGATGCATATATATATATATGTGTTTTGAATACTATAAAACACCTATTTACCGAATAAAACAGAAACATTCAGATATACATAGATGTGCTTCTGATTAACAATTAAATATTTATTTTTTAGCATCCTGTGCTGGATATAGCGTAGCGACTTACCTATTAGGAATATGCGACAGACACAATGATAACATCATGCTGAAAACGTCCGGTCATTTGTTCCACATCGACTTTGGCAAGTTTTTGGGAGATGCGCAGATGTTTGGAAACTTTAAAAGGTAATTATTTAATATCCTCATATTGAATTATAAATATTTTTAATGTTTAATATTTTTTTATATACAGAGATCGTACTCCATTTGTGTTAACTCCAGACATGGCTTATGTAATAAACGGTGGAGAGAGACCGTCTCAACGTTTTCACCATTTTGTAGATCTTTGCTGCACGGCTTTCAACATAGTACGAAAGCATCAAAATCTAATATTGAACCTATTCTCATTGGTTAGTTACTTTTTATATATTTATTATCAATAACGATATTTACACACATATGTTTTCATACTAAATTATAGATGGCATCTTCGGGAATAACAGGAGTATCAGCATCAGCTGTCGGTTATGTCCGCGCTGCTTTACTTCCTGGTCAAACACCGGCTGAAGCAGCAGCAGCTTTTGCAAGATTGATACATTCAGCACTCAAGTATATTACTTATAAAATATGTTTAATATTTAATATTATTAATAACGTAATCTGAATAGATCGAAGTTCACGCCGATAAATTTCTTCCTGCACAACCTGGCTCAGTTCAGAGTTGGTGATCAAGCGGTGTCTTCAAATGACTCGTTATCGTTCATGCCAAAGACTTACACGTAAGTATTAAGTAAAACATCATACGGTTTGAAAAAAATATTTATTATATTACGTTTACAAACAATAGAATGGAGCAAGACGGACGATTAACCAACGTTGATGTCCTCGGATATGAAAAGCGATACGAGCCTGAAAAGTACTATGTTTACTCGTTGAGGATATTTCGTCTTGGACAAGTGACGCCTTTTATCTTGTACAGAAGCTATAAACATTTTACGGAGCTATATCAGAAGATCTGCCTGCAACACCCGTTGGCCAAAATCCACAGGCGAGTTTATATTAAGCATTAAATTCATCGCTCAAAAAGGAAACTTCAGAGGATGCGTTTTTCTGTCTGGGACTGTTTTTGATCGTCATAAATGTGATACTGGACGGTTCCACAGTATCACCCTTTGGCACGTTTGCTGGTTTAATATCTCGTTTAATATTTTGCCGATGTGCTGTCACCATATCCCAGTTGGCAAACGCTTCGTTCGGTTCGTATGTATTACCAGGTACCGCTAAAG